>NC_056738.1:282675982-282853482 GCF_019279795.1 Protopterus annectens
TGTTATCTGTTTCTTCTTTTTAGTTTTCCTTTGTGCTGCTAAGGTTTAAGCAGTTTCACCATGAGCAACTGTAGGGGACCCTGAGTGGAGAGGCCAATGATTTCTATTTTTTTTTAATAGTTATGAGAGGGTAATAAAGAACATCACTGCATATTGATGGAAGCTTAGTTAATAAAGTTCAAGGACTAATGTTTCAGTGCAGTCTGTACATTTACTATATTTAGTGGATAACAGTTGCAGAAGATGTCATGCTGGCACTATTTTTATTAGAAATATATTATTTTTTTCATTTTGTAAGGAACTTTGGTTTTAACATGACATAATCCCTTCCAATCTGACAGCGAAAGGACTGATATAGTGCACTAAAACAGCAATCCTGCCGATTACACCAGGAATATAAAGATATGATAGAATGTCATAGACAATGTGGTGTGGTGCTGATGCCAGTGCTAAGTCCCTATGCATCTTTATAATCTAAGAAATCTTCACTCATTAAATTAAACTGTTTGAGCTCCTGAATTTAGTGTCACCATAAATACACGGAGTATAAAGGTCAGTCAGCATGAAGTATAGGTGTTAAATTCCTTTTCCCTTTGCCATTATAAAGAGTAATGATATAAAAAACATGGGTGTTAAATGCACTGTCCCTTTGCCATTATAAAATTAATGAAGTATCCTACTAGAAGAATCCCTGAAGTCCAAAGACCCATTTACACTACATGATAAAAGAGTATGATAAAGTGTCACAGGGAATTTTTGTGTCTACCAAAGAATAGCTAAAATCTGTTCCACTTTAAGGAATGCTGACAATGCTATAAAGTCAGAAAAGGAAGTAGCTAACAAAATTGTAACCCACCATTGTAGCCAGTACTAATCGAAGATAACACATAAATAAATAAGTAAATAAAATAAAAAATGCCTATGAAGGAAAAATACCGAGTTGTGTAGTTAGCTGATTATAGAGCAGCCAATACAAATTACAAGTATATTCAACTATCAAAGACCACCTGAAAAGAACAAAGAGAAAGAAAGAATGAAAGGCTAAACCATGTCAATAGACAAAACGACCCCCGAATGCATGAATACGTATAGTAAGGGTAATATATTCTGCAACGTTTACAGACTGCACAAATTATAATGTGACTCATATACTTCTACAAGACTTTCCTGTTTCAGAAGAGGTTAACATGGTGAATAAGCTCCCGTTCTTTCAGCCCAATCAGACAGGCTTTATTCCTTGACTTCCATAGCTATTAAATGACCTTGTCATAAGGATGTTTACATTGAGAGAAGCACTGGCAAATCCAATCGGCAGTTTTGCTTTTTGAAGAAACTGTGGCTATCTGCGTATCGAAGGAAATTACTGTAATAATAATACTAGCAAAGGGACAAGAAAAGCATGAAGGTGTTTCTCCTAAATTCACTGCTTATATAATATGAACACCTTGATCTTTATATAAGTACAGAAACATACATACTACAATTAAGCATGTTGCCTTCTGTCGGTGCTTCCCTTGGTACATTTCTTTGTCATTTATTTCCTAAGTGTTCTTTGTAATATAGTGCCTTATACATTTCTTTGTGTTCGTGCACGCGCTGTGGGGGGGGGGGGTTGTTATGGTGCACATGTGCTATCATGTTACACATAGATGTCTTGTGAACACTGGTTCCACGGGACTGGAACCCTAACCCTTTGTAAAAAAATGGGAAGAGCAGGATGATGCCAGTATTGATTTACCCTGATGTTGAACTCAACAAACTGCTATGTTCCTTTTGAGGATTGCCTGGATGTATTAATTTGTTTGGAGCAGTGCTTAGAGATGTGCATGTGCCATGTGTTTTCACTGATCCATTAATGCATACACTAGTTTTATGACTGCTGGTTACTAATGTATTTTTCTTTTTTAGACTACCATTGTGAAATGCCTATTGCCCCTCCTTAGCAGTGCTACAGTGTAGGTTAAATGCTATTATCTAAGTTTATTTTTAAATATGTTACCTTGTTTCACGTTCATTTTAATTAAGTCTTTCTTTCTTTCTTCCCAAAAGCTGCTCTTTGCATAGATAACACTCCAGTGCCTAAAATTTGTGACTTTGGAATCTGTGGTTTGCACATGCACATAAGGCAGTGGACATTCTGTACATCTGACAAACACATTTCTCTTGAACTTTTTTACAGCAAATAGAAACAGCACAAAATGTATACTTTTGGTTCACTCAGCTTTTTATTGGTTAAGCTTTATAAATTTTATCATGAATTTATCATGGATACTGTGTTAGCATGTACTTTTCTGAAGTACAGGCTAACACAGAAGGTCTTTGGCTAACGAAGTTCGCAGATGACTGCAAACTAGGAGCCATAATCAAAACTAATGATGTGGACATCCTACAAAAGGGCCTCACTGAGACAGATGCCTGGTGTCAAAGCCATGGCCTCAAGCTCAATGCCAAAAAGTGCACTGTCATCCCCTTTGGCAAAAAACACTGTACTCATGAGCTACCACATAGGTGGTAGTCTACTTAACACAGAAAGTGTGATAAGAGACCTTGAGACACAGAAGGACAGTAGTCTCTCCTTTGATAATCACATCGCCACAGTAGTCAGAAAAGTCTTCTATGTGGCAACCTCATCACAAAAGGTTTTTCATCCAGGAAAAAAGAGGTCATTATTCCCCTCTACTCGTCAAGCATTAGACCCATTATAGAGTACAATACCCCTTTTGGTATGTACCTCACAAGACATCTACAACAACTGGAAAGGCCACAGAAATACCTCACAAAGAGGATTACCGGCCTCAAACAGATGCCCTACGCAGACCGTCTCAAAAAACTCCAGCTTTACTCCATTGCATATCACCTACTCAGAGGCGGTCTCTGCCTAACATACAAAGCTATGTCAAACCCAGAGCTGTTGGACATGCTCCACTTAAAGAAATCCCAATCTCTCCGAGCTACATGCTCTTGGGACCTAAACTTTGTCACCACAATAAACAGAACATGTTGGAGGGATAGATTCCTACCCCAGAGACTTCCCATACAAACTACCCATCTATGTCAAGCAAAGTTCTTTATTAGCACTCTTCAAGAAAAATCTTGATGATTGGATGGGAAATAGGAAATTCACCCCCAGGGATCACCTCTGTGGCTCTGCTCAACAGGGTACAGGAAAATAATTTTCTGGGTGGTGAAAGCCAGGGTACCTTTTTGGCTACTCTTATATAGGCCCTAGGGCCAATAGCCTAGTACCTACCTATGAACTTATGAATTGATTTCTGATACATGTTGGGTGCCCTACATATTTAAAAGATTTTAAGAGGAGCCTCATTATTAATACTAAAGCAATAACTTTTATTGCAGGCTTAGCTGGGATAATTCTTTTGTGGTGCTGTTCCATTAGAAGTCCTCTTGTCAGTTGTCTTTTATTTTTATTTTGATATATGTATTATTCAAATTTCCTGCAGTACGAAATATAAACTATGGATCTGTGTAGCAGTTTAATTTATCTAACATATATTTGCATTCTTTTTATTTCAGTAATCCCCGAACACTACTCAGTTTTTTTTTCTGATTACCACACCCCTCTTGATTTGCCATTTTTTGAGGGGGGCTTATTGCTATTATCTTGATTATTTCATGGATAAAACACATGTATTACATATCAGCAACTCCACATTCACCTGCTTGGTCATGCAGATTTATTTTGTGTCACTGCTGGCATATTTCAGTGTTGGCTTTTGCAACAAATAACACATAATAAGGGCACATGACTACCTCCATTTCAGATCTGGCAGCTGACTGACAAAAGATGAAAATTATAAACTTTGCAAGTAGAACCAGCCCAGGACTACTGAACTAACCAGCTGTCCACTGACTTCCAATGTTCCACACCTCCTCTGGCAATGCTATCAGTTCCTCCTTTGCTTCTGGCACCAGACTCTGAAACCTGCAAAGCTGAAAGTGAGAAAGACTATCAGCTATACAGTTTGCAGTAGCCAATGCATGAATGGCTTCAAAAGTAAAATTAATTAATAAACTATGCAATACTTTCTTCCACAAAACCAAAAAAAAAACAAGGGAGACCTAGCTATTGTCCCATATAAAACATGAAGCACTGCTTTGTTATCAGAGGAACAACATTACTCTCTTATTCTGAAGTCTCTGCTTCCAAACAATTGAAGCCACCCAAATGGACATAAGCTTTAAAAAGGCAGTCTCCTTCTTCCATTCTGCTGGCCACACATGCAACCATTCTGCCGCTAACTACTCACCATCAAAGTGTGCACTTATGCCATAAGCCTCTGTAGCATCCAATTAGCAAATATAAATCCACTTGAGTCATCTACTCTTTTTGCCAAAAGGAAACGCCATTGAAACCATTCAAGAAAACATCACATAACCTCAAGTCTTCCTTGACCAACTTCCTGATTCTTACCCAGTGATGTTTACTCCTGCCTCCTCTCAACATGTTGGCCACTGACCGACAGAAAGCCCTACCTGGCCCAATCGTCCTACATGCAAAGTTTAACAAACTCAGCAGTTCCACAACTTCCTTAATCCTGATTTTACCCTTTTCTACTCCCCCTTGACCTTCTCACATAACTTCATGAACTTGCCCTGTAGTAAGCAAAAAGCTCCTTTGCTGGTATCCACAGCCAAGGCTAAGAAATTCAAACTATTACCTAGCCCTTCCAGCTTATCCAGTGTTAATGGAACACCCAATTTAGAGCACAGGCCAATCAATGACACCCAATTTAGAACACAGGCCAATCGATGCAGCCTTGGTCTCTGCCACTCCTTCCTGTCTTTCACCAGTTAACAAAAAAATCATAAAAGATAACGGATCACGTGCTGAGTACCTACTTTTTGCTGCCAAATCCACTGCAAAGCTGTACTGAAATGTTCAAATGATACACAAGCCATGGCACAACCCATCAACATAGCTCAATCGGAATAATATCTGCCATCAAAAAATATTCCTGTCAATGACCATTCCCACTGCCTAATCAGCAACAGTCTTGAAAGCTACTTCAGTGTATAACTTGGAAAATAAAGAAATAATCCCAAGAACGACCTGGAACACATCAGCTTTACTGACAACAAAATGTTCCTTCGACTAAGTGCTTTCACCAGTAATTGGCTTCATCAGAGTCAAAGAAACCTCCAACTACAACAGAATAAATAGTGAAAAATTTTTTTAACAAACACTTAATTAGTTAATTGATAAGCCAATCATCAGCCATAAAATAACATTAGGTGAACCGCCCTTAAAAAAGTGCTTAGTGCAACTCATTTCATCTAAAACAAATCAAAGAATCCATTTAACAATGCATATAATACCTAGCCAAATTTAAACATATCCACTAGGTTCCACAAACAACAAACTTGGTTGAAAAGTTTGAGTGAACATGTAAAAAATACTATAAAATGTATTCCATGAATTAAAAACATTGATATATAAAAAAACATGTGTATAAAAAGAACATAGCAGCAGGCAATGCTAATAAACATACCCAAGCTGAAAAAACATTAGCTTTTAACTTTTGAAGTTTGAAACAATACCAAATTATGGTTTCAGACTTATTCAAAACATTATTACATCCCCATAGTGTATCTGTTCCGGATACATATATATAAATATATATATATATATATATATATATATATATATGGAAATGGGTCTATACTAAATCAGCTGATATATCGACCACATGTAAGCAAAAGCTTACAATCCCGAACACTTAGAACAGCAATTTTTTTCCCAGGGGAAAAAAAGAAAAAAAAAACTTTAAAACATTACATAAACTGGGGGCTTTACCCCCCACCCCCCGACGGCTTTGATCGTATAATAGGGACCTATATATATATATATATATATATATATATATATATATATATATATATATATATATATATATTTATATATATATATATATATCTTTATATATATATATGTATCTAGCGAGAGAGAGAGAGGGAGATATATCCATCCACCCATCCATCCAACCTCTATTCCCATTTTTACAAATGGAGTAGGGGGTATAATTTCAACTCTGACAATCAACTAGAGGTATATATATATATATATATGTATATGTGTGTGTGTGTGTGTGTGTGTGTGTGTGGATCTACTTCATATGACCTAAATTTCATTTGACTGAGACCATAATACCGAAATTTCAAAATACTGAAAACTCACTTGACTGAAACTCATAAGACTGAAACCTTACAATGCTAAATTTCAACATAGTAGTAGCAGCATTTTTATTTTTTATTTTTATTTATTTATCATTTGTTGACCGGGAAAGTCCGACTAGGTTCCACAGAGCCTGTTTTCAGCGGAGGCCCGGGGAGAAATGCTCCAGATGCATGTCTTTGGAATGTGGGAGGAAACCGGAGTACCCGGAGGAAACCCATGTAGACTACTGTAAGGTAAGTCAAAGGTATATGACCTTTTCCCCACTGTAGTGTGATCCTGGAGTTAGTATGTATAGTTAGGGGGGTGTGGGGGGTTGGTGTAGCCCCTCACCTAGTTTGGTTTTATACCGTCCAGTTTCTGTTAAGAGGGTACATAAGTAGTTTTTAAGTTCTGGAAAGAGTTAATCAATGGTGTTGTAAGTGTGCATGTCTATAGTTTACAATTTAGTATATTGAAATTTAGCGTTGTTTCAGTCTTATGAGTTTCAGTCAAGTGAGTTTTCAGTATTTTGAAATTTCGCTATTATGGTCTCAGTCAAACGGATTTCAGTCAAATGAAATTGAAATTTAGATTATATGAAGTAGGTCCATATATATATATATATATATATATATATATATATATATATATATATATATATATATGTATAGGTAGATGGATAGATATACGCACACACATATAGACACACAGGCACATACATAAATGATAAATGTGTATCTATGTCATTTAATTAAATAGCATTTCTTTGATTCACAGCTCATCTTTACTGTAAACTCATGGAACAGAATCACAATTCAGTGAAAATGTCACATAAGCAGTTTCTTTCTGTAGGTAGGGCAAGACTCTCTGCACCTGCCTACACCCCTTATTTAAATAAGCTAACAATCTTGGAGAAAAGATGGAAGACCACGCACACACACAGACACTCACACACACACACACACACACACACACACACACACACACACACACACACACACACACACACACACACACACACACACACACACACACACACACACACACACACACACTGTGAATCTTTACCAGGGCACACACCGAAGCTACACCTGAGGTGATACTGTTTGACTGTCAGACAGATAAGCATCCCAGTGCATATCTTCAGAGTGTTAGTCACTTACTTTATGTATTCTGTACAGTTTTATATCATTTTAATTTAGGGAAATGACTGTTGAATTAAGTGATATTTTATTGAATTGTTTTCACTAAGGCATTATTAAATGAAATGCATTTTAATGAAATGAGTGTTTTCTATATATGAATACATATGCATGCGTGTGTGTGTGTGTGTGTGTGTGTGTGTGTGTGTGTGTGTGTGTGTGGCCTGGAATGGACTGGCATTCCAGCTGGTGCAGTTATTATCTTATACCTATTTCTTGCTAGGATAAGAAGCATCCATCACAACCTTAAGTTATAAGAAAAATGGTTTACAGTCAAAATGTATAATTTAAGATGGTGAACACGGGAATGTCGAACGTCAGTTGGTCGATTCTCGTGTTGCTGAATGTTATATGATTGATGATGCCACTGTGCAATCGTTGACATGAGCTCGATATACTGAATAGAGATTGTGGTACAGTGCAGATTGGGACATTTATCCCTTTCCTCACTGTAGTGCAATCTCAGAGTTGGAATATTTAGTTAGCAGGTGATGTGGAGGGTGGGTTGTCCCCCTGCAAAAACGTGATTTGAAGTTTAGGAGTGACACTTACATGAGCTCCTATAAGGGCACACATTTAATATTTGGCAAAAATGTAGAAATCTGCTGAATTCGTTCATCGGATTCAACATTCACCTAATTAATATGCAGGGATTTGACCATGCCATTCAATGTTCTGAATGGTATTGTTTCATTTTTCAGGATTTTGATAGTAAACCATAAAAAACTATATGAAATCGATGGATGAATAGACTGATAACAGGCTTGAATTCTGGCTGGTTGGATTGATGCATATAAAAAAATGCTTTGCTTTATTCAGAAGTATTTGTTTTGATATCTTTTGTACATCTGAACATTCTGTCAGTAGCATTCACTGAGTTATTCAAAGAGCTCACTTGCTCCTGTTTCTTACAGATGATAGTGTCCAGCATTTCTCCCCACCTCCTTAATAAGGCATACTGTAGGAAGCTATGAAACCTTGACAGTATGTAAGTTTGTGAGGATTGTGCAAACCAGACAATTGCCTATTCCTCAGCTTCAGTATGAGTTAGAGGTAAAGTATAAAACAGACTTCCAGTGTTTGTTGCAAAATTTGTAGTGAAGTTAGGAAACCATGCCAAATACCTCCAGTGATAATAGGTGTATATACCACAAACTACTTGTATTCGCCTCCTTGATCAATGCTAGTCATAGTGAAATTCCTTCAAATATTCAGTACCAAAGGGAGGGCAAATTCTGCCTAAGGAATTACATGTGATGCCTACTTTGCCTGGAAACCATTGGTGCTAAATCTGAACCCTGAAAAAATGAGTCAACACCAACTTTTAATTTTCTAAATTTTCTTGTTCATCCTCAACTGCTAATCATCAGATTTACTCCTCTCCTCTTCTATTATCATGCCAGTCTGTACTCTTACTTACTGAAGCAAGAGACAGTCATCCAAGTTTCACAGTAAGGAGATAACTTCTCATTAAATTGATGGCTATTGTGTACTTGTGGGCATGATCACTCCAGTATCCCTTTGAAGAGTGTATATACACACACACACACACACACATACACACACTTAATGCCACCTTATGAGCAAAGTCTAGTGTACCTCTCCAGCCCATGTATCCCATACCATACACTTCAATGCATAAAACTGTTCTTCATCTGTCCTTTGGCATGACTGACCCAGCTTTGGCCTGCTCACTCGCATCATCTATCTCACCAGCTCTTCTCATAACCTGACCACTACTCAGTCCCAGTCACTTGTACATGAGATCTTTAAAGGGACTTTTGTGCATTTGGAGTTCCAACAGGTACGGACTAGAGGGTATTGGAGAATATTTCTAAGCAAGTAAAACATAACTGTTTCTGCTGACACAAAGTAAGGACACATATTGTCTCTATTTTTCAGTAAGCTTGACAGATTAACCCCGATATCTGAAAAGTCTGTGCCACTGTTGCACACATGCACACACACACACACACACACACACACACACACACACACACACACACACACACACACACACACACTGAGAAAATACATGGCCTGGAGCTCAGAATAAAAACAGGTTATCCCCACTATCCCATAATATTTTGTGTATGCATATTCTTATAATAGATTAGAATGAGACAACAGGAAGGATTTAATCTGAAATAGAGGGATGTATACTGATTTATGCTCATAATGCACAAAAAAGTCCTGTTTAAATGACTGCAACAAGCAATAAACTACAACAGCTAATTAAACACCTAGGCCTTCATGCATTTCTTAAAAATGATCTTATAATCATTTATGCATTATTAATGCACCAATGACTTAGTAATGTTTTGTTTTATAAATTGTCTATAGGTTTATATCTTTTTTTATGATACTGTCTGCTTCAGTCTTCAGTGAATATCACACGGGATATGATTGGGCACCGAGTGCCTTATTTAAGTAAGCAATGAAACACATTTCACTATGCCATCAGACACTTTAAAATGCCATATTGTATTTACTGTCCAGAAGTGAAGAAAGAAAAACAAATTTACCCACTGAGGACTTTACCATTTCAACATAAGATTAATTATTAAACAAGTCAAATTAATTTGCAAGCTTTTCACATATTTAAATCTTGGAAATGGTCTGCCTTTTGCCCCCTTGCTACTGCAATTAAAGTGTGCTGGCAGAAAATATAAATATTTTATTTTGTCTGCAGAGAATACCATTACTTTGGAGACTATATTTGCTTCTACTTCACAGCTAATTGAGGTTCCCTATAATTTTTTCTGACTACTAAAAGGGGAATCAGTATTTTCTTGCATTATAGCCACTGTTATTTCTGATTATGATGCCTATATTGCTGTTATTCAGTTATATTACTCAAAAAAAAAATATCCAACATAAGGACAAAACAGAAAAGGGTGACGTTTCTCATCATCATAAATCTTGAAGACTTGTCACTCTTTCCTGTTCTGTTTGGTCAGACACTACAGACATAAAAACTGCAGCTCCAAATGAAACAATGTTTAGTATGTCACAGTCACAAATGGCATTTCATAAAAAATATAGACACAAGCAGCAGAGTGGTGAATAAACTGGAGTTCCTACCTCACAGTGCTTGCTTATTACATTTATAGGTGGAAAACCCCACTTGGTTTTCAGGAAAGGTTTCAACTTTAAAAACATGCTGGAAGGAATAAATAAAGAACATAGAATCCCTTGAAGAAGATGATGTCTAAATGTGGAAGTGCCATTTTACAGTAAAAGGTAATAAGATTTATTTGACAGGAAAGTATAATTGTGATTCTAAGTTTATTGTATACATAGCCTTATGTCAAATCTGTCCCTGTTTCTACATTGGAAAAACAGAGCGTAGATTCAGGGACAGGATATACGAGCATTAATACGCCATTAGAAATAAAAAGGAAACAAATTCTTTAGCAAAGCATATTTTGGAATTTACCGAACACAATTCCAAGTATATGGCAATCGAACAAGTTCAGGTAAATATTAGAGGCAGCCCTTTTGGTCTCCAACTGGAGAGAAAAGAACTAGTATGGCAGCTAAAATTAAATTCATCAGCATGGCCAGGCCTGAGTGAATATATTTCAATATATTGTATGCTTAGTCTTAAGGTATTAGATAGATGAATTATTGAGGAAACATAAATGAGTACTGCAGCTTGTTACAACCTATTTAAGAAGTTATTTAATTTTGATAGTGTATTTATATGAGGATTTTTACCATATAGCTTTTGTAAAGGCTTACAAGAGTTTTATTTGAGTTCAAATTTTTTTGTTTTGAATTCATAAATATAGTTTTATAGGTAATTAGGTGAGAATTTTAGTGTAGTAAGGGTTGTTTGTTTTCTTAAGGTTTTCCAGTTTTTTTAATTGCTGCAATTTACACTTAGTCATTCATTGTAAATTGTTTTTAATTAAGCTTATTAACTGGTGTATAAGTATGGTAGTAAGTTTGTGATTCATTATCTGATGAAGTTCATACTGACTGGATAAAAACGCTAATCGTTATAAAATGTTCATTTTGATCCTGTAAGGTGTTCCTTTGGTCTTTTTGTAGATTACCTGGTTTTTGTCTTCGTTTTGAAATTTCAAAATTAACAGTTTGAGTAAGACAAAAGACACATTTGTACATTGTAGTAAGTAAGGAAACAGATAATTGCAGAAGGCAGCAAAAAATAGATAATTGAAAGGGCAGCAAAATCATAGTAGGATTTTTAACAGTGAACAACTATACTATTTCAAGCTGTTTCTAATTGTAGACTACAGGAGGTGTAGAAATTAAGAGTGAGTTAGAATATAACATAGGTAGCAGGAATCCAGGACTGAGAAGTGAAGGAGCCTGGAGAGAGGCAAGTGAGTGTCTTGTTAAAAAAGGAGGTTAGTTGGAATGAGATAGCTTAGAATAAGTAAAGGGAGGAAATTGGGGCATGGAAGCAAGGGGAATGAAAGAAAGAAGTAGTGGTGGAGTAAGGGCTGGGTTCAGGGGAGTGGTTACAGTGACATGTCCAGATGCTGTTTAGATACTGTTTGAGCGATTTCTTCAATTCATGGACATGGTTTACATTTCTGAGGGTCATGGGTAGCTTGTTCCATTGAATAGCAGGAGAGTAATTGTAAAGATTCGATCCAATAGACTTTTTAGGTTTGTGAATTTGTACAAGACATTGGTCCGAGCTTCTGAGTGATTGAGGGGGGTATAGAGGGAGACTAGTGAGGAGATGCTGGGGGAGGATGAGAGTTTATTGAGAACAAAGTGGATGATGAGAAGTAAATAAGAGTTGGTTTGGAAACTCTTGCCAGCTTGAGTGACCTGAGGGCATGACAGTGCTGTGATTTTGAATGCAGATTAGCAGCATTTGGAGTTTGGAGAGTAGAGAAGACTGTAAGTTTGTTAGGATTTGTGAGCTGTGGAAGAGGCTGGGCAGAAGGTAAGCATGGGCTAGTGAGATTCTGGAGTCAGGGGTGAGGAACCTTTTGTTTCTATAAAGTAGGTCAAGCTTTTGGTGTTTTTTTTTTGATACAGTGTAGAACATGGAGATCAAATTTGAGTTTTTCATCTATGATTACTCCAAGGAGCTTTGTGTGGGTTTCAGCAGAAATATTAGTGTTGTTAAGCGAAGAGATGGTAAAAGAGGATATGAGGTGAAAGAGGAATTTTAGGAGGAACAGTAGGAGGTTTGTCTTTTTGGGGTTAAGTATGAGTCGGTTGTTAGTAAGGCAAGTTTCAGTGAGGCTGAAAGCTTTCCGTGTGAGGGTGAGCAGATCAGTAGGGTTGTCAGCGATGGAGATGATTGTGCAGTCGTCTGTGTGCTGTATGAGGGATAACTAGGGACAGGATTTGTGTAGTTGGTTAGTGAAGATCCTTAAAAAGAAGGGGCCCAAGAACAGGGCCTTGTGGGACACCCATTTTGATGGGGAGAAAGGGAGAAAAAGCACAGAACCATTTGATGGATTGCTGCCTGTCACAAAGGTAACTGTTAAACCAAGACATAGTTGCCATGGAAAGGTTGAGTTGAGATAGCTTGGAGAGAAGGATGGGGTGGGAGACAGTGTCAAAGGCCTTGGCGAGATCTAAGAAGAGACAGCATACCAGTTTTTTAATATTCCTGGCTAGGGAGATGGTGTTAGTGAAGGAAATAAGAGCAGTGGTGGTGCTGTGGTGGGCGGAAGCCATGCTGGGTAGGGGTGATCAGGTTTTCTTGAATGAGATGGGCCAAGATTTGTTTGTGAACACAGTGTTCAAGTATTTTGGAGAGGGGAGAAAGTATGGTAATAGGTCAAAAATTAGAGAGATCTGTGGAATTTCTACCTTTGTGGATAGGTATGGTATAGATTTTTTTTCCCGAGAGTAGGGATAGTGGATTCTGTCATAGAGCAATTTATGAGGCTAGAAAAAGAGTATGCAACTGATGTAGCAGCAACCTTTAGGAAGAGAGATGGAAAATTATCAGCTGATGGGGAGCATGGTTTAAGTTTGAGGAGATGTGTTTTAATGTCGCTGGTAGAAACTGGTCTTAGTGAGAAGGGGGAGTTGTTGCCAGTTAAGGTTGTTTAACCTGCAAGCCTCCATATGAATGTAATAAAATAACCAGCAGAGTAGCAACTCCACCATTCAGGGTGGTCATACTAGCATCTCATCCTTACTCTTTCCATCCCTATGCAAATCAATTAATTTCAGTTTAGTTTTACCTACTGCATAGAACGTTAAACAGGTTATGTTGGATGCTCTAGACACCCAACTAAAATGCAATGTCAGCAAACAATATCTTCACAGAATTTTGTTACAGTTCTCCAGTGTTCTTACTTCTCAAAATTATTTATACAGATTATGCTTTTCAATTGCATATATGCTTTGTGGCTTTGTACTTTAAATTATACCATGCAGACATTATTGTGTTAAAACTAGTTATAAATTTTGGAATAATGTGTTTGTATCCTCTGTTTTCCTATCTTTTCAATGTGTTTTTCATTGAACGCTTGTTCTGATGTTTAAATGCATAATCTATGTTTGTAGTTATATGTTTATGATGCAACTTCCAGTTCATAGAGCTCTAGTCCTTGGAACTAGACCAAACCTGGGGTATACCCAGTCAGACAATCCTTGTGAATAAAAGCCAATTAGTTAATCAATTAATTATGAAACAAGCACATTTACAGTAATGCCAGACACAATAAAATCTCATCCACATCTGCAAGTGTGTGCACGAGCAGACACACACATGCACACGCACACATATGCGTGCGCGCAGACACACACATGCACACGTATCCGCAGACACACACACACACACACACACACACACACACACACACACACACACACACACACACACACACATACAAGCAGACACACACAGTTACACACACAAGCGTGCGCGCGCTACGCACACAGACACCACAACTCCATGTTATTATAATCTGTTTGTTAGGCCTTGGTAATATGCAAAATGAGAACAGTATGCTGTCAGCGCAGTATACCCATATAATGACTAATAGTATTGTTCAGGCATCAGAGTTAAGTTTGTGTCGTTACAGTAATAATACAATAATAATTGTTCCCAAATGTGAAACTGTCATATTTCAGAGAATTCACTTTCCTCTGAGATAAAATGATTGTGGAGTTTGTATATTAAATTTGCTGGAATTTGGGAGGACAACTTCCCCTCAACAGGAATATAGGGAGAAATCTTTCCCCCAGTGCAAAATGATTTAGTAATTGGAGTGAGGATTGATACTGGCTGTATCTTGTTAGTTTGATAATTAGTGGTTGCACTTCTTAGAGCTGAATACTAATACACCAAATCTTGTGTCAGGGAGCCATTTCGTAAAATGGTATTGCATTTTGCTCCTGCACAATATATCATTTAGTAAAGTACCCAAGTTATCAGTACAACTGTAGTACTCCTAATTGAATAGATAGTTCTATTCTACTGCAGAATATTTCTGAAAAGCAGGAAAAAGGCAATATGGGATAAGAGAGAAAATTAAGAAATTATGCAGTTTTTTAACAGTCTAAAAGTATGGCTACGAAAGACAGAACCAGGAATGGGCAGTTTGCAAACATTGACAAACTATGAATGTTTCTCTGACCACTGCATCATATGAGAGAACAGATCACAACTGAGAGTGAATCCCATGAAATATGTTACATGTGTTTGCCATCCTTTCCTGGATGTCAAGAGTCATTCAGTTCCTGTAATCATCAAAGACAACCAATTAAAATCATTCACAGATAAGGTTTTAGTCACAGACATCCCATGCATAACAACACCTTTATTAACTCATGCTTGCAACAAATCAGCTGGCACTGTTGTTTATTACTATTATTTATTTCCAGCAATTAGTGCAGTATGACTTCTATGTTTCCAGCCTTTCAATGCCATGCTAGGTGTATCTGTAAACACATTTCCACTGCAATGCCCAAGAACTATCCATAAGTGCGCAGGAATTGGTGAGTGGATATTGTTCAACTTGTGGGTGTCCTTTAGGTCTATTAATTTTAAGAACTTCAAGTGACAAATGCTGCAATATTTAAGAAACTGCATTTTCCAGAGTTAGCATATATCAGTTGGTAAACGACACTGGTACTGGTTTTCCACATACAAGGGAAATCTGATCCATATAACACAAAACAGATATGAGCTGTCTGTCTGTCAAAATGATGCTGGTTTAAAGGATTACATTCAAAGTCATAGAAAGGTATTTGAGTTCACAGACTGGAATGGAATGGTTATGGTGAAAATGCTTGGATACAACGAAATGACAGGAAATGGCAAAACATTCTGTCAAATATAAATGTTCATAGATTTCTGATCTTCTGTGCCAGTTCTTTCTTGATAATTACTCATTGCTTTGAGGTAATGTTTCAGTATGTCTACAAAGACAAATTCTTGATAATTATTTTTTCCATAATTACTAATCCAGACTCAGCATTGCTGGAAGTGTTTTGCTGTCATTCAAGAAAATATTTGCAAGTATTTAAATTTCTCAGAAGTGCATTTACAAGATTTCATTTGTCAATGAACAAAAGAAATGCATTAATATGAATGTAGACATAAAACATATCTTAACAGCACTGTGCATTTCAAATACAGAGACAGAAGGTAATTTGCAAGTGCAAACATTTATGTTTAAGGGATGGGGAGATGGAACAGGACAAGGAAACCTGGTGAATGTTCTGTTAATGTAAGATACTACTTTACAGTTAACAGAGTGAAAACTCTAGACAATTTTATGCCTTCTAGAAACCTGAAAATGCAAAAGTACCTGCCACTGCCCTTTGTTCAAAATGACTTGACAAGGTAATAAATGCAGCAACGTTGCTTTTGGGCTGAACTTTGTTCTACTGCCAAGTGGCTCTATTTGCACTACAGCTCACTTGAAAGACACAGGATCTTTGTGCAACTTTACCAGGACAGGGGTGGGAGGTTGCCAAAATGGTTAATGTGTTTACCTTACAAACACAAGGTACAGGGTTTGATTCTCACATGAGGTAATTGGCTAGGCTTAAAGTGGCCCACAAGAGAAGTTAGCCTAGTACTAATCTATAAACGTACTAATCTATGAACCTATGATGGGACCACAATTTCTTCCCATACTGGTAATGACAGATCACCTATGGAATGTCAGTGAGCCTCACATATTTCACTGCTGCTTTCAGAGGATGGATTAATGGGTTAGACTCCTATATTCCCTGTGCACATCAGTGTTAGCATGGAAGGCGCAGTGTCATCAATTTACATGACACCATGATCTTAGTTCACCCTTCTGAAGATCGCACCGCCATGCGGGTCCTGGTTATCTTGGAGATTCTGTAACTATAATGCACCCAGGACACATGGTCCCTGTCCTTCTCACAGAAACATTGTCCTTCATCTCCTCCTCCAGCCAGCTCTGACAGGCACCCAAGCAAAAGGTAAAACTGGGCTCTTCTGGATCACAGTCACATGTTACTTTGCTTTACCAAAGGAGCTGTCTCACAAATGTAGGAACTGAATGTACAAAGGGGCAGTCGGTCATTTAACATTATGCCACCAGTGGCATTTTGAGGTAAAAGAAAATTAACTATAGCCTGGATGCATTCAAACTCTTTCAGTACTGAAATCCTGGGAAGTAATGGCAGAGAGGGTTGCATACATGTCAAGCCCTCATAAACAGTGGTACCAGAAGTAACTTTTATATCTGGTGGTTGCAGCAGCTTACCCAGACATTTGCACTGCTACATTCCCTGAGCAGCTTTACTGTGAAAATGCAATGCATCATTGAATTTCACCACAATGTATTGTATTGTGTGAGCCAGTGGTACACTTTTCAGGGGGGAAGGCTGGCCTTTTCTTCACTGTTGTGTGACTGTGGAGTTGGTATGTGTGTGTACATACACACATCTCTATATATATATATATATATATATATATATATGTGTGTGTATTATATATGTGTATGTATATATATGTATATATATATATATATATATATATATATATATATATATATATATATATATATATATATATATATATATATATATGTGTATATATATATATATATATATATATATATATATATATATATAGTTCCCCTTCATATGATCGCATTTCTTTAAACTCGAAAGTCATAAACTTGAAACCAGAATCTCGAATTTAGAGAAACTCGAACATATGAAAGGGATAAAAAAAAGAAAAAAATAACACCCTTCAAATGTTTTTGCAGGGGGGCTTCACACCCCTGCATCCCCCCACACCCCCCCACTTAAATATACCTACTCCGAGATTGCACTATAGAAGGGAAATCTCCCATCCCACGCTATACGCATAAGTGCAAAACGGAAGATTTTCCATTCCTCCACTATAGTGCGGTCACAGAACATTTACATTTAAACTGCTAGGGTACAGGGGACCTGGCCCCCTGCAATAAGGTAAGTTAACTTTTTAATTTTTTAAACCAAAGCCTCCCATTCACAATTTCGAGTGAATGGAAGTTCGAGATTGTGGTCTTGAGATTATGAATTTCAAGCTACATATATATATATATATATATATATATATATATATATATATATATATATATATATATTTTATATGGCGGAAACACACACACACACACATATATGTATATAAAATTTAAAGGGGTTGGGTGACTTACCCTCACTACATTGGGGTTTGAAGTGAGCTTGCTTCCACCCTCAACAATAGATTTTTTTGGCTCACCATTGCTACAATGTACTTTGCAATGAACAGTAAGCCAAAAACATTGATTTTCACATTCAAGTAGGGAATTTGGTTGTACCACACGTAGAAGAGATTTACAGCAGGCCGATAACATAGCAAACTGTAACCTAGTGGTTGCTGCTATATCAATAAATGCATTTCAAGGCAGATGCATTCTGCTACTGATCTGTAATACTAAAATATTTGGGATATTATTACACATTCTGAGTGATTAAACATTAATCCTGTAGTATAACAACTGCCAATATATCTTACTGTTTAACTAGCCTGTCCTTTCATATGTAACAAATGCAGGAAATGCATGATTTTGCTGTAATTTTCTGAAGGACAGCACACATTTAAGAAAAGCTGTGGAAAGGTTCTGATTTTATATTCATTTTAGTAATAGCAGTTTCTCTTATTTGCAGAATATCACATCTAAATGAGTTTGCCTACAAATATGGAAGACTTAATATAAATTAACAACCTGGCATAAACGTCATGCTCACTTTTGCATACACTTATTTCAGTAGCAACCTTCAGAGACATCAGACTTTTAAATGCTTCACTATTTTGTTTTGGCTTGTCCAGAGCTTGAATATAGTGTTATCTGCTTCAGATAAGAAATACTATGAAATACATACAGGGTTTTAAGTTCTAAACTTCAATAAGCTATACCACGGACTATATTTTTTTAGACATTGTGTTTTTCTTTGCTCTGTTTCAGTTTACTACTGGAGACAGTGTACCTGAATGGCTGAGTACGTGAAGTCAGAAATATGTGAATGAATAAATGAATGAATGAATATAAAATATCTTTTAGCCCTTCCTGTTTCGCATGTTTTATAAATTTGTAGGAGTTATCAATAAGTATTTAGGAGATTCTGATAAAGCCAAAATTTAAGTAAAATTAAAAATAATTTATTTTGTGAAAATCCAGACAACACTGGCAACAATATAAATGATAATTTATCCCATCAATTACTCATATTTTTATTCTAAACATATGCAAGCTGCATAGTTTGTTACTAATACATTTTAGTCTGAGCTGCCTTTAAAAATGCATACCACACTGACATTCATTATAAATTATAATCATTTTTAATAACCACTTTATCAGTGATATCTTAAAAAGTAGGTTTATTTATTTATTTATTTTTGAAAATGTACTTTGGGAATTTCTAGTTCATTAAAGTTACCAGTACACATCTTTATATACATGTATGATAAATCAGAAAAGCAAGCATTAGAAATGTCTTAGTTCTTGAAATACTCTTTGAGAAAATAATTTGTTACACATACTTCAACCACTTAAATCTAAGATTCCTTTTGAAGCTAGACATATGTTTTAATCCGTTTCCTTTATGATAATTTAAAATTAATTTTGTGATGGTGGTCTAAAAATATATTTAGCCTAATTTTTGCACTGTTAAAAGCCAGAATATCAAAATACAACCACTAAGGAATTAGTTGTTTAATAATAACACATATATATATATATATATATATATATATATATATATATATATATATATATATATATATATATATATATATATATATGTGTGTGTGTGTGTGTTTGTGTGTGTGTGTGTGTGTGTGTGTGTGTGTGTGTGTGTGTGTGTGTCTACATGTATATTTCTTTGTGCATGTGGTCTGTAGTCAGTTTTCAGTAAACACATGCATTTTGACATGGACAATACAAAGCCATGCTTGTCTGGCTTAAAAGGACAGTAGAAGTGCAACACATATGCTAACTGACATTAATGAAACTTACTAGATGATCAATAAATATATCAAACGACACATGCAAGGCTCTCAATTGCCAGGACACATAATACACTTTCTGTCTTCAAAGGTATGTGAAATAAAATTAAAAAGAAGTTTCAAGAATGCCTTTAACTTTTGCTGTCTTTGCTGGGCTAGTCTTACTTTTTTTCCTCATTCTGCAGTCTGACAAATTTTCCCCTTTATCTGTGATCAGATCTCTTTGTGGCACCAAAATATGAATTCTTACTGCTGTCTGCTGCATCAGCGTGTATCCTATTATTGGGCAAATCAGCTATATTATCTGGACATTGAGGGTTATTCAGCAAAGAGGGCGTTGAATGAAAATAACACCAGCAGGCATTATGCAGTGTGTCTGTTCTATCATTCTGCATAGACATAAAGCTGTTTCGAGTTTCCACTCTGACTATAAAGTACTTACATTGACAGAACATTCATCAGCACGGCAACGGGGCAAGAGCTTTCGTCATCTCATCTATTGACTGGCTGATTCTGGCTAGGACTGGACCACAGCTGCCCGAGCTTAGCCATTACATTGGTAATCGTAACAACAAAATCTTATACTGTGACTAAAATATAAATATATGCAGATAGATATAAATTTTGTAGTTTAAGCAGGAAAAAAATGGCTTAAGTGTCATCCACCTTAGTATTAATTAGTTTAGTGTTGTCCACCATTGAAAATTTCAAATTCATCTGCTATAAAGTCAAAGCCATTTTTAGTAGCTTAAAAGAAATGTACCAGCCATCTCTTTGAAAAATTATCAGGAAGGTAGAATGCAATAATAGATGGAGTTAGACTTATGTTAGACTATTCTATGTCCTTTAATGTAAGTACTATACAGGTGCATTAAGATGAAGGAAGGAAGAAAGACAGGAAGAAAAGATTGTGTACCTGCAGCAACAGGCAAGCAGACATTAAAGGTACTCACAGAAATGACTCAAATGTTGATGGTTGGTGTATTAGTGGTGAGCACTAACTTGAATGAAAGATGCAGAAGTAAATCATACATTTATTAGGTCAGTTCTGATATTAATGGTGGGAGGGGACCTGCTTTCTAAAAGTAGAGCAGTTATGATATATCATTGGGGCTTGAACCAAAGAACTGTAAACTTTTATTCAGGGTGTCTAGTGATATAATTAGTCTGCCTCAGCATCTACCAAAAGTCTTGATATTAGGGCTTCCTTTTGCCAGAGTTCTCTGTGCTGTTAGCAATAAATAGACACCACAAAATGTGCATATTGCTGAACACTGTTTTGCCCTATAATAACATGCAAGAGAAAATGCAAAAGGACGGTCTCTCCAGATATCTAGGCACCTGATAGAGTTCAGTAATCATACATGTGAGCCTAAAACAGAAGTGATGGCACTGTATTGAGGAACTTTGGACAGGCTCTGTTATGATTAGTCACATGCCAAGTGATTGATATGTTTAATGACAGTGATAAATAGAAACCTTCACTACACAGAAAACCCAGAACAGTGGCATTACAAATACCATACAGCATTTATAAATATTTTTCTTTCAAATGGTTATGTCCCTCTTTACCTAGATATACATGGCAACCCCTTACACCCCCAGAGTCAATATAACAACTTCAAGGCTGAAAAATAATTAAAGAAAATGGAATAAAGCATAAAACAAAAACAATGCTCACTCTCTACCTTTTATACAAATTCGAGAAACCAAAAGTGACAGCAAGGCATCTGTTATATGAGCAGTTCCAACATATTGATGTATCAGGTATGGGAACCTGGAGATCTTTATGCGGTCACACAAACTTACATACTATGTGGCAAACTATACATTTTCCTTTTAGATAACTTCATTGCAGTCCCAACTAACATTTTATTTCATTTCTGTGACATATATTTAAGCATTTTAGGTGAACCTCTGTATATGTACACTAAACACCGAAAGTGTGATAAGAGACTTAGGGACACAGGTGGATAGTGGTCTCACCTTCGATAACCACATCGCCACAATAGTCAGGAAATCTTTCTATGTGACATACCTCATCACTAAGGGCTTTTCATCCAGATAAAAGGAGGTCATTGTCCCACTGTACACATCCCTCATTAGACTCATTATAGAATACAACGCCCAGTTTGGTATGTACCTCTCAAGACATCTGCAACAACTGGAAAGGCCGCAGAAATACCTCACTAAAAGAATAACAGGCCTAAAGTAGATGCCCTATGCTGACTGTCTAAAAAAACTCCACCTATACTCTGTCGCATATCGTCTACTCAGAGGCAATCTCTGCTTAACATACAAGGCCATGTCAAACCCAGAGGTGTTGGACATGCTACACTTAAAGAAATCCCAATCCCTCAGAGACACACACTCCAGGGATCTAAACCTTGTCATCACAATGAACCAAACATGCTGGAAGGATAGGTTCCTGACCTAGAGACTCTCCAGACTCTGGAATAGACTGCCCATACATGTCAAGCAGACCTCTCAACTGTGCCGAATTATTCATTTTTTACCGAGTTTTGGGGTTCAGATGAAGGGGTGCCACGATTCCCGAGTGGCACCCCTTCATTTCTGATTTTTTTTCTTTTTGTTTTTTAGTTTTTTAATTTCCCTGGCTGTTACAGCTGACGTCATCACATACGTGATGATGTCAGCTTTCTCGGGGATTCCACCCTGCGAGATGACAACAGCTCTCCTCTGCTAACCTGCCGTAATTGAGCTGAAGGAGCTCACACATTTCTGGCTGGCCGCTGCTTCAAAATGCAAGTGGGAATGGCTGGCCTGGCTGAACCTGTTCAGGACTGGTTACAGTGGAAGAACTTTTTGTTGGATTATGGGGAATCAATGAATCATGGCAAAGAAACTACAGATGTGATGCCGCTACTTCAAATGCAAGCAGGAATGGCCGGCTGCTTCAAATGAAGAAACCTGTTCGGGACTGGCTGTGTGTGTGTGTGTGTGTGTGTGTGTGTGTGTGTGTGTGTGTGTGTGTGTGTGTGTGTGTGTGTGTGTGTGTGTGTGTCTCCGACCTTTGACTGGTTACTACAGAGCACTAATTACTACTGTTTTCAAATATTAAAGGCTGGCTTAAGTGAAGAGTAAACAATAAGGTATGTTCTTGTTTTGTTTGATTGTTCTAAATAATTTGTGATGGAGATAAGTTAAACCTTCGGAATGAGGACATAAGTGCTGGTGAGTAACTTCTAACCATCTCTCCATTCTGAAAAATATTATGTAAATGTGTGTTTCAGTTACTGTTGGTAAAATTGAATTAGAAGGGAGCTAGTGATTATAACTCAGATCTGTAACTGTATATCGTAAAGAAATTTTAGGTGTGGCAAAGTCTGGCGATTATCTAAGGCAGCAGTCTACAATTTTAAGATCATGTACTCTTTAAATATTAATCGCATCCATTGGTGTGATTCAAACCCCAAATTACTGGTTTCAAAAAACTAAGGCGCACAGTTTTTCTATATCAGTTTTTTTACTGGCAGTGACAGTTTCAGATGCACACAAACTGACATTCTAAGGAGTTTTAAAGTAAACAGAGAGGTGATGACAACACTCTATCAGTGATCCATCTGACACATTTTAAAGCTTATTCCAAAAGGTAAGCTAAGCACATACGTAGCGAAATCTTTGCACATGTCTGGAACAGATAAAATACAGTTAAAATCTTAATGCATTGTCAACTGTTGGCTTACATATCTATGGAATCCTGTAAGTGGGCTAATGTTTGCAAACCATTTATAACCATGACTTGGGAGGAGAATGTACTAGTTACATAGTGGGAGGGCACACCAGCCATTATAGTGGGGTTATTGCCATCTTATGATTAAAACAAATTGTTTCACAACCAGGATGCTGGTAAAGGCATAAATACCACCATGACTGTCTGCATAATGACTACCCTCTGCCCTACGCACAGCTTCATTGGTAAATACCAAGGCTAGGGGCAAGGAGTGGACAAGGCTGATAGAGAAGAAGTACAGTAGTTGCCAGATATGGTGGGGAAAACATAGAAAAATATTTTAGAAAAGGCCATAACTGAGGCATAATTCTAATGCATGATACAAGCTGTTCAAGATCTGTGGTATCAAGAAAGAAAAGCAGATTAGTGCCAGTGATCCAATGTCATGCAAAGTTGGGAGATTTTCAGAGAATGCAAAAGTGAACAATATGTACTGCAGGAAGTTAAGGAGCAAGTGGCAGTACTTGCAGTGGAAAGGCACTGACTGCAGTCCTGTAGCTTGAAACTTAGTGATCCAGCCTATATACCGTTTATTGATGAACTAAAATTATTAGCTCGAGTAACTGAACATAACAATTTTATGTGGGATGATAGACTAAGGAGAGTTTGCTTTCATGCTGCCACTCCACAGCGGATGAATGTGTCTGTTAGACTAGTTCAAATCAAAAACAGGAATAGAATGTTTCTTATTTGATTTTCCCCAAGTCTGGTAACATATTGTTCTCTTCAGCCAACATCCTGAATATTGTTTCAGTGCCATAACATGTGCTCATTCAGTCTGGTTCTCAGGTGGAGTGCATTCTTTGAGTCTGCACATCTTCCCCTTATTTATGTGGATTTTTTTGGAGCTAACCAATTTCCTACCACATTTCAAAGATGTCATTTAAGTAATCCCTCCAGGCTGAATGAAGGTATCAGCAGCATGTGTGTGTGTGTATGTGTGTGTGTGTGTGTGTGTGTGTGTGTGTGTGTGTTTAAATGCCCCGCATTCAATACACCTGGCGGCTAGAGATACTCAGGCTCAAACCCTGTACCTTGAGTACAGGGTAAAAAGAGCCTAAAGTCCCTAGCCACCACCACTTATGAGCTTTGCCCAGGTTTTGTGCTAAGAGTTGAGAGATATAGTGAGAAATGAATTTGTATACTACCTGTTTTTTTGTGCTAAGAGTTGAGAGCTATAGGGAGAACTTAATTTGTATTCCCCCAGGTTGTTTGTGCTAACAGTTGAGAGCTATAGTGAGAATTGAATTTCTATTCCCCCCAGGTATTTTGTGCTAAGAGTTGAGAGCTGTGATGAGAAGTGAGAAATGCATTCACTAAATGATAGCCAGTAAGTTTCAGTCTTTCTATGCTTCAGGAAGCTGCTGCTTTAGCATAGTGGTATGTTGCTCTGACTGTAGCATATAGGGTCCTGGGTTCAACTCAAGATTTACTAGTGAAATGCATGCTGGTAATACAACATTTAATTCTAGCAATTTTACAAATTTATACAAGCAATGCTTAAAATGTGTCCATGGTTTTTGATCTTTTGCCCCCCCCCACCCCAAATAAAATTGAAAATAAGTGCGAAAAGTTGTGCAAGATGCCTATGGCTTACACTTCTGTCATTCTATTTATAGCATGGGTGTGGAAGTAGACTTTTTTATGATGGAAATGTTCTGAAGTGGGCAGTTTTGTCATTATTGATTCATGCATTTTGTTTCATTGCCTACAATACTGTCTACTGGAAAAATGTTCAGACAATAAATTTAAAATGAGCTCTGTCTAACAAGTGTGCTGTATTATACAAGGAATATCATTTAATAAAGTCAGGAAGGTATATCAAAGAAAAGAACACATGTATGTTTCTTGTTTTGTGTGCAAGGGGCCAATGATTTGAAAATAGCCCAAAGATAATCTTTATCCATCACTGGCCAGATGTTTTCTTTGGATGTGGTGTGGGTTTCAATGTTGTTTCAATCAATGTGAGTTTCAAGGGTAGACAAGTTTTAATGCCAAGTCTGTTTTCATTGTGAGACGGTATTGCTTTTACCAGATGTCTGTTTGTGTTTGTGCATTGTTGTGCTGTAAAAATAAAATCCAAATAATCACTGTAGAAGTAAAGCAGTATGCACACATTAGTGTTTATGGTAAATGGGGTGAAATAGCCAGGTAATGGGACATTGGAATGGTTGCAGGGGGACTCTGGTGCCATATTTTGGTTGCCTGGTCTTCAGTTACGTTTGAAAGTTGGTATCCCACAATTCCATTGGAGTGGGTGGGGTAACATAAACATGCATGCAAATTAGATGTTAATCAGCATACAGATTTGTACCTAATTTTCATGGGCCTCATCCAGATTTTTGATGTTTCCAGGTTTAGAGGCATGATGTCAAGCAAAGCGCCTCTTCAGCCCTCTTCAAAAGGAACCTTGATGATTGGATGAGAGATAGGAAATTCACCCTGGGGATCATGTCAGTCACCCTGCTAGACAGTGGACCAGGGAAGTAAATACTGTGGTAAGAAATAGCCAGAGAATTTTTATGGCTAGGCTTGTATAGGCCCTAGGGCGGATAGCCAAGTACCGACCTATGAACCTATGTAGTTATTATACTTTATTAAGCTGCTCATCATGGTAGGTAGCATCACATGACCTGTTGCTTGCCTGGCTACTTATACTTAAGTAGTCCTTTAGAATGTTATTTGTGGTACTGTAGAGTGAGAGAAAATAGAGAAATAACAATGGGAAAAGCAGAGGCCCTGCAATATATATTTTGGATCTTTGAGGTAGCAAAAAGCTGTATAAATTACCTTATGCTAAGATGATTAGAGAATTAAATTATTTTCTGATGTAAATAATAATAATAATACTTAATATGCTGTTTAAGCCATTGCCTATTGCTTGTTTACCAGAAAAGTATGATACATGGAGTGAAAGGTTTTGTTTAACTCCAGGTTGATGACTCCACAAGTCTCCTGGTTGTCCTGGTTATACAAAGTCGCACTTCAAAGCTGATAGGCTACGGCTCCTTTCTCTGAAGCCATGTTGGATATCTGATACAAGGTTATAGATCTACATATGCACATTGACCAGCACAGAAATCCCCCCCCCTTCAAGTAGATGAGATACAAGATAGGTCAAAATGATGCACTGAATTTCTTGCCTTCCTTTCTGGAAGCGGGACACATATGCTGGATTTTCACATGGCAGAAAGTTATCCAGAGGCAAGAGAAAAAAAAAGAAATGCAAACTCTATGATAACTAACTGGCAGAAAATGCTTCACTCTATCATTTTGCTTTGTTTGTTGAGATGTAACATGCTTTGTTCTGGTGGATTTTATTTCCCTTTTACTTGTGCTGTTTTGTATTTAAAGTGTTTATTTCCACCTGTTTTATGGTGTTTTTTAATACTTTAGCAGTATTCCAGTACTTGTTGGTGGTCAGTAGAAGAAACCAGTTTGTAGCCTGCATTCTTTAGCTTGTGTAAGTTTCTGATGTCTGAATAGAAATGACTGTCCCATTAGTTCCCATTACAGTGTCAGTGGCATAACAGGTAGCAGCCTCACCTTTTGTGCAGAAAGCTGTAGGTTCTATTCCCATACCAGCGAGATGGTTTGTTGACACTCTAACACAACATAAGGTGTGCTGCTCTTCTGAGTGTGTCATCCTTTTGATGAAACATTAAATTGAAGGACCATCTGCCTGAGTTGGTGGTAGCTCAGGTGGATGTAAAAAAATCCCATGGCATGTATCAAAAAGCATAGAGGTCCTGTATTTAAATCAACAAAAAGATTAACATATTTACAAAATGTACATCTTTACAGGCACATATAAATACATTTATATGTCTTACTCTTTATCATTGTTCTTATAACACCTTCATTATTATTTTTCCATTAGTGAACACCACTCTTTCTTCCACATCCATATTCTGATTAAACACAATTTCATATAGTCATTCATTCAAAATACCACATATTGCATAAAATTAATTTTACCTACCCTTCTCACATATTATTTCTTCTTACTCTTATAATATTCATATATAAATATATGCATATCTATATTATTTATGTTGTTAATATTAACAAAAAAAATATTTACAGAACTTTTATCAGAGTTTCACTACTCTTTTACATATAAAAAATACATGCTCTATTGTCTCATCCTCCTATCAAATTAAACACTATTTCAACTTGCTTTTTAAAAGGCACAATCCCCTTTACTGGTAACTTATTTATTACCAGTCTCCACAGGAAATCCTTACATTCTACTGTCTTGGTACACCACTTTTTCCTCACTTTAATTGTTTTGATCACTTCTTTTGGTATTTTTCCCATGGATGTACATCAAAATATTGCCCCATCACATTATTATGCCATATCCTTCCATCTTTCTCAATATCATCAATCCCCAAGATTCAATAATGCCTAACTAAGTGTGCACCATTCTGAGTGAACAGACAATACAGACATAACTCATACATTCTTTCTCCTAATTTTAGTTTTCCTGTTGATGTAGTTTTAAATTGTTTCTGTCTTTCGGCGTTTCCCGGTTAGGGGTCGCCACAGTAGAACTCCGGTCTGCTAATGATTGGTAGTGGATTTTTACATACCGGGTTACCAGCCCTGATGCACAACCTTCAACGAAGGCACGTCCCATTCACGTATGCCTCCACACAGAAGACGGTCTAGCTGAGAATGTAGTTTTAAATATTGACAGAAATTCATAAAGGTTACCACAAAGTGCAGACTACATGTACACTTAGTGTAATCTTTCAGAGTGACAAGAAAGCACAAAAATGTGATAAGAATTTTCTTGAATACATATCGTGCACACTTAGTGTATGCTTAGTGTAGGCTTTGTTGAATCTGGCCCAATGTTTATTTTCAACATTAGTATTTTTTCTTGATAACTTTTACTTCCTTCATTCCAGTATTCTTTTTCTATTTTTCTAATTCTTAACATCTCACATAATTTTTCGTGCCTATACTTAAACATTCTCATGATTACATTTTCAGTGTCTTCCTTTTCCCCACTTTCCCCACTTTAATACACTATACAAGTTTTATGGAGCAGAATAAACAACTGGAATTAGTAACTCCAATGCTCCTTAATCTTCAAGTACAGCATCCCTCTTTTCACTGGGTTTTATCTTGAACCTCATCTGAAAGGAAAACACTGACTGCAGAATTTCCTTTTCAGCTTTTACTGGGATCATGTAAACATTTGACATACATGGTATGTTGTCTATTAATACCAAATTCACCAGATAAAGCTTTTTCCTGAATGCTAATCTGTACATCTACCAAAGAAGACTCATTTCTTACATTTCTTTTATCAACATTTCTCATTGCATTATAATTATATAATTTCCCCAAATTTTATTCCTAGCAAAGATATTTAATTTTTTACTGCATCACTCAAACATTTATTTTTATCTTTACTCAAAGTAATTCCCATTTCTTTTACATATCCAGTCAGACAAAGCAACACCTCTCTTATCCTTCTTTGTTCTTTGCAACTAAAACTATATAATCTGCTTATGTCAAAGCTACCAGTATCATCACTTCCTTTTGTATCACATATCTAGCATAGTTCATTTTATAAGCAACTACACTTATGATTGCATTCATCACCAGTACAAACAATATTCATGAACATCCTTGTCTTGTACCAGAATTTATACATATTTCTTTACTCAGTCATCCATATACTAATACTCTCACTCTATTATTCTGATATGGTGACATACACATTCTTCTGACTCTATTGCCTGTTTCATACTGAACCTTAACATTGCACAAAACATCATGTTCTACAGTATTAAATGCCTTACTAATATCAACTACCATAGGCTACACATCCTCCCTTTTACTTATAACATCATCTATAGTTTCTCTCATAGCCAACAGCAATTCTTAACATCCATTCCCTTTTATACCACATATATTTTCTTGTATAATATCCCTCATTTTTCCTTCTTTTTTTCTCTGTGTAATTCCCATAAAAAGTTGTAATCCTTGTTATTTAATGTGATGGGTCTCTAGTATTTATTTCATTCTTTTTATCTTTCTCCTATATAAATTTTAATATCCTACTACATAATTCTTTATAAAAAATCTTTCTTCAACTATTCCTTCAATTAATTTACAAAATACACTCTTTAAAGTCCACTAATTTCTTATACATTCTATATCCTCTACCATCTGGGCCTGATACTGAGTACTTCATCCAATTCACTAATAGCAATTTATTTTTGAAATGCTTCTGCAATCTAGTCTAGATTTTTTTTTACATTTTATTCCATCTTATTTCTGACTCTTATACTTTTATACATATTTCCCATATGCTGAACTAAAATACTCATAATTTGCTCTTGTATTCCTTTTACCTCTCAATTTACAATATTATTTTTTCTCATTATACTTCTCCTTTAATACGTTATCCAAACAAGCAAATACCTCCTGCCTTTTCCATTGTAAATAATATCTCAGTTAAAACAAAAATGCCTTACTTTTTCATAGGTTTCTTTTACATATTTCTTTTTTCATATCATAATACTTTGTGATATTCTCCAAATTCTCTAATACATCCATACATTTTCCTATACTTCATTTTTTCTTCCGTTCTTATATCATTTGCCACTGTAAAAACATTTTTTATACTTCTTTGTAAATTCAGTCCATCCCTCAGACCAGTTTTTATAGAAGTCCTTCAAGGTTATATGATCCTTTCATAACTGTAATACTTCCCACTCCAGTTCCACCCCACAATAGCTCACATATTCTTTGTATTCTCTTTCCTGGTTTAATATACTCTCTTTTTTCCACCATCTCCATCCATTTTTCTAAATGGTCTAAAAAATGCATCACAATTGTATCACCATCTACTACCCCCAAGCCTTCTGATGATACAAAATAATCAATTTCAGATCCAAGTGTCACCTTCTTAAACAGACCTTAACCATTATGCCTAACCTACCCCTTCTATAAGTCCATTGAATTTTATTCCACACAGCTAGCCTCCCAGATTTTACAACTGCCTGTATTTTTTACATCTTGCCCTTTCTTTTTATATTTCCCCTTAAATCACAATTAGAGTCTCACGCAATTATAATTTACATGTTAATCACCACTGAGTACAATATTTGATGATGCAAATTATCTCTTTTCTTGCTTGTGGTATATGCATACAAAGCTATAATTATATAAACATGTTCTCTCTACCTCACATCCACAACAGTTAACTTTCCCATCCTTACCAACAATCATTCTAGTATTTTTTACTGTTTTTATACAACATAGAGACTCCAGAAAGTCTTTTACTTCCTAAACATCAGAACAGGAACACTCATTCATCTACCTACTTAACTGAATAAATTACTTGAAACTTCAGCAAAATGTCTTTATTTCTTCTACAGGACAGGCATGAGAGAGAGAGAGAGAGTCTTCTAGATCTGCTAGCTAAAGTGATTTTATCTTGACTAACCCTTTATTATAAGCAATAGAAATAGAGTGCAAAGTATAACCTACCCTACTTGAGATACTATTTAATAAAATATAAATAAAACTTTAAGCCCAAAATTATATATTACTTCAAAATTTGTAATTTGATCATCACATCTTCACGCCTAAATATCTATAATACTTTCCATAATTAAATTTAATTATCTGCAGTTGCTTCACATCACCCTTGGCCACCAACATTTTACGGTGAGTTTTCAGATTGTTTTGAGTTAGTGAAAATTAGATGGTGTGAGAGTTTGCTATCAATCCCCTTTTATCTCTCCCCTGTACATACTAACTGATGATCTCCTGATTCTAACCAGCGCTGACTTCCAAAAGTGCAAACTTTCAGTTTCTCGGAACCTATTTTCTGTACAAATGTTTGCATTCTCTGTAGCAACACAGGAAGATAGCTATGCAAATGGTTACAGGAATAAGAAGATGCAAAGGCATATATACTTGCTAGCAGGCATAATTAAACTTTGTGGCACCCTTTACAAACATTCCCAAATCAAGCATGGCGATACATGACAATCCTGGTCTAAGTTTGCATCTACTTATCCAATCATTAAGGCTAGCCTTACAGGCAGCCAAAGCAGTACTTTGCTTAACCTGTAGTGGAAACCTACTCCACAGGCTGGGAATGCATGCAGTTAGGATTCTTTCCCTCTAGTGGTACTTGTTTATTTGTTGCTGAAGACTTAGGTTCCTAATATTAGTATTTGCAGACCCACAGGTTTTTAGGACTGTGTCTTTCATTGCTGAAAAGGCAAGACACAGGTCACCTACAGCCAGTAAAGCTACAGAGTATAACAAGCTTCATCCTAACTTATCAGGGCAATTGAAGGCTTCAGCACTTTTAATTTTCCATCATTAAAAGTAATTGGGGTCTTTCTACTTAATACCCCATACTCAGCGATGAGTCTGATAAGGGAACGTTTGTAAATGATACACGCCTAACTTGTGGGTATAAAGTCTGCACACTCTGACTTGACTCGACTTTGGTGAAAGTGGTCTACCGTGACCCATTTCCTAATATCAAGTGAAACACAACTTTGCATGTATTTGTTGAAAATTACTTACAAAGGCTCAATCAAGATGTTATCATTCTTGCATGAAAAAATATCCAGAGAAATGTTTTAGTCCAGTCAAGTTGTATGATGAAAGTTAACTAGAATGTAAATAACTTAAATTCTTCTCTGTAATTAAAAAAAGGGTTCCTATATATTCCTGCATTTTGTAGTACACTAGTTTGCTTTTGATGCAATTTGGCAGGTTGGAAATATTTCCAGAACAGCTTTCAACTCTTAAATATGTTTCTTCTTCAGCTAAAATGTTACAATCATGTATTCCTTTTTTATTTTGCACACCTATATTTATACATTTATAAAAAGACCTGATAGTAGCCCTTTCTGATTCAGAGACAGGCCCATCTGGTCTGTAGGATCACTATGGACAGTCATCTCTTCAGGTGAGCAATATACTCATTAAGCATTCCTGCAGGTGACGTTACATAGGGTTGCCAGCTGTCTGTTTTTTGACTGGACTGTCCTGTTTTCTGACAAATTGTCTGGTTATCAATTTCATTCAAAACCAGACACGTGAAGTCCAGGTTTTGTGCCACTGCCAAATTTTTTTTTTAGCAGATCTACAACTAACAGAAATTTAACCTAACCAATCCTCGCCTTGCAGTCCTTCCCTGGCAGATGCTGAGCCATTCCTCAAAGTTGCATGAATCTTTGAATTGGCAGGTGTATGTAAGGGGTGGATGCTTGATGCGCACATGTAGGAAGTTGCATGGTTTCAAGTCAGCGCTAAGTAAACAGGTTATATTATAGCGTCTTTAGGATTGAAGCGGGACGTGTAATGTGCTGTAAGATGGATATTTTACACAGAACTGAAAGGCATGGATTGAATTTAACTCCGTGGTGTTTTTTTAACCTAAGTCTGACAGCACACAACAGTAGCTTTGGAAGCCTGGCAGTGTCTTGGATTAACATGGTGAAAATAAAAGACTAAATCAGACCAATAACTGATTGTACTAGCTGTCTTATTATTATCCTAGTCCTCAGTGAATCAAAAGAGGTTTGATCGGGCTTGGCAGGCTGGCAGCACATTGTACCCAGATCGGGAAATGTGAAGATGAACGATCAGTACTCTATGCTGGACAAAGCAGCCCTCCGAAAACTGGTCAGTGTTGTTCATCATGCCTGTTAGCGCATGTAAGCAGAAGCTCTTGGGGGAATTTTAACTTGTGCAACACCTGAGCAATTAAAGGAGTGCAGTCTGTGAAAGGTAAGTAGCCCCAACGTGGGGCAAGTTTTACTTTGTGGGGTTAGTCTTTGGCTGTGAATGGATGAGGGGACATTATTAGTTACCCCAGGGAAGATAGTGCTGTATTTAGAATGTCGCTGCCTGCAAGGCAAGCATAAACTGCCATTACCGACAAACACCCCTCACGCTAGTTACCATATGTTTAATACAGTTCTTTTGTTTAATGTTGCATCTAGGAAAACTTACTTCTATAGCACCCATAAATCTGAGTGAGAAATGCCTATGGGTTTTCTTTCTTTCTGTTTTTTTTTAAACTGTCTATATGCACCTACAAAAGCTAATTCCAAAAGGAAATTCACAGAATAGTAAAATGTAGTAGGGAGTGTTCATTTTCACAGATTATTTCTTGGCTGACATTTTAATAGCCAGCATTACACTGTTTCTGTTGTTTGGTTTCTTACGGGGTACTAATTCTTGTCTCTCAGCCCGGGTAGGTTTTTCCCTTGGGTCACTGGATTTTCCCATATCATAACACATGCATATAGAAATACTGGGATTTGCATTCTTTTGGAGTCTCTGGTAATCCAGAAAATACTGTACAATACTGGTATTCTGTTTCAGAAAGGAAACAGACTATAGAAGTTTGTAAATCGGCTGATTTACTATGCTTTTTTACAGAAAAGCATGGTAAATCAGCCAAAAGCAAGCAGCAGGAACAGAAAAAAGAGGGTGTTCTCTGCTGCCGTGGTGTCACAAACTGGACGGAATGTGGGCGGGGAGGGGAGGGATGGGTGGGGTTACTGGTGATGTGAGGGGTGTGGCTTTACTCCGATTTTAGCCATGACGAAAGGTGGCAACCCTAGTGATGTATGCTAATTAACCATGTGCACTCACCCAGAAATGCATGCAGTGAGGCATTTACACACCCAATTCATTCAGAAAATCACTTAACTGTTTAAGTTAACTGAGATAGCTGAGATAATTAACTCAACCAAAGGTTTATGTTTACTTATTACTTTCAATGGATGAATTGTGTTAGAGGTAAGACTAGAGGTTTTCAGCAGACAGCAATAGGGGGAGGGATTAGCATGTGTGAAGCTGTATGTATGAGTACACATGGAGTCATGAATGGCCTCAAGTGAGTGCATGCAACAATGTGTCTACCTGGGTATAGCCACAGTAGGGGCATTAGAGGATAAGTAGGGTAAGGTGTGTGTGGTATGCATGTGTGTGTGTGTTTTGGTTGGTAAATGGTTCCATTGAAGGCGAAATGCCGAGGTACCAGACTTGTGAATAAAGGATTTGCTTTACCGTCTCTGTGGTGGTGTTCCTTTCGCTACTTAGTGGACTGTTTAATTCGTTGATGTGTTTGTGCTTGTTATCATTTTATAATGTGTGCTCAAGCAAGCCTGCAATATGGTGGGGGTGGCAAGACCAAAGGGGACTTTGATTATTAGTTTAAAAAGTCAATAGGAGTGTTTTCCAACATGACAGATATACGACACTTGACAGGGATCTGAAATATTTGTCAACTACAATTTAAAAAGTTAATAGGTCAGTTTTGCAGCACAAAAGATGTAATACATATGTGGGAAACACTACACATGAGGGACACATATTAAACATCAGCCTAACTCACAGGAAGCTTTGAACCCTGTGCTCTTGACATAGGAAGCTACTTAGCCTTCTGCACTAAACTAGACACCAGGCATATTTTTAAGGAACATTTGTATTATTAATTTAACATATTTACAATATAAGGATACCAAGAACCACCAAAATTAATACAAGGAAAAACATTCTATATCCTTGGATATATAAAATATATACACAAAGGAAGAAATTCAGTCAGTGCTAGGAATATATTGAATCATCAAGGTAATTTTATATAATTAATACATTAAAAGTCTTGGTATTTCAATAGCAACATTTCAAAGCTATCCAAACCACTAAAATCTTAGTCTGATTTACAGATATTATTCTCATCACTTATTTTTCAATTTTATATAATATTGCTATTAGGAACTGAGTTTGATTTCCATATTTGTGTAATAACTTTTCTAGCAACTACCAAAAGAGTCCAAAATGTGTTTTATTGTTGGCATTAGTATAATTGTTCTAGTTTTAAAAAAAAATCAGACTATAATCCCTTAAAAATATACTTATCTCCTCCCAAGATACATTAATTTTTCACAGTCCATAAACACGTGGGTTCAATCAGCTTTTGCATATTTACTAAACTGCCAACAAACTAAAGAAGTCATTTTACTAAACTTGGAGATTTTATAGTAAATAACATTCTATGCATATATCTCCACATAAAAACTTACCAATATAAACTTGAAGAAGTTTGACTTACTGATTTAAGTAACAAAGTTTTATTCTTACCATCTATTGAGTCACTCAGTCTAATACTATCTAAAAATTTCCAGAATTTTGCATCAAAATTATTATTATTGGTTATAATCAACTTATATAACTTGGACATATTTCCTTTGTAGGTGAATTTACTTTCAATTGCTATATTCATATAAGGGGGATTAGAGTTAGTTATGCTCCTCTTCACTCATATTATCTACACATTCATTTAATTTCTTACTGATTGATAATATTAACTGGTTAACAGATTCATCCAACTAATAATCCTTCATTAAATATTCTGACAACTTAGTTTTTCCTTTTACAAAGCAACCAGACCATAATACTAATCCATTTATTTTTAGTAAATCCATTTTAACATTGTTTGAGTTTCCTTAAATCTAAAAAGACTAAAAGTTCCATGTTGATATAAATGGAGTTTTAAAAGACATTGTATAACAATTTTAAGAACTGATTTCATATATGCAGAGTCTAAAGATTGACATGAATTTCTGTCTAAGGTAAATTGTATAAACCTTACATACTTCTTATTTATTGTATTTGATAAAGTCATAAGAATTCAGTATAATCTGCTCCTGAATGGTATTCCATTGACTAGTGTAAGTTGAGTCTATCCAGAGTATAAACATTTGCAGCAACAGAATAAGATTCTATATCTGGGAAGATAATATCATAATACTCCCATGATTTTTTATGATTTCTATAAGCAATTCTCAGCTTTTTAGGATACCATAAGAATGAAGTTAACATTTTTTTCAATTTCTTTATTTTTTTCTCAGGTATTAAAGCTATTGAATGCAATGTGCGCGCGCGTGTGTGTGTGTGTGTGTGTGTGTGTGTGTGTGTGTGTGTGTGTATATATATATATATATATATATATATATATATATATATATATATATATATATATAAATATATATAACTCTCATATGTTAATCTATTGACTATAAATCCTGTTTGATATTTATTAGTTAATTTATCTACTATATTTCTTAATCTTAATGAATTAGGTCTATATGAGAAAACTAACTTATTATCCTTTCCGTATTTAAATATAGGAGAGATTACAAAAAAATGTCCATGAGGGAGGAATTATTTTGTTACTTTGAATTATCCTGAAAACATCAGTCTGAAATGTTTAATGGACACAGACTACATAATTCCACACTTAAATCATCTAATCCTGGAGCTTTACCATTTTTCCCTTTTTAAAAGCTTCTTTAACTTCTATTAGGTTAATAGGCTTATTCAACAGAGATATTGCTGGTCATTAAGTTTATTAGTAACATTTATCTTTAAATACCATAATAATCATGATTATTATTTTTATCTTTATTAATGTTATCATGGATTTTTTTTAATATTAAGCAATTTCTCTATGCCTAAAGTAAGCATATTGTGTGAGGATTTTGGATACTATTGATCTGTGCCTTTTTGGTTAGCATCTTACTTCTATTAGCTAATGTCTGTAGATTTTTTGAAGTTGTTGCATAACTGTGCAATTTTATTTTTCTGAAGCTACCTCCCCTTTATGTGTTAAGACTGTTTGATATTTTGTCATTCATTTTTTAATTATTTCACTATTACCTCATTTCTTTTTTGTTCAAACCTCGCTTTGCATATTTCATCTTTTATTTCCAATGATTTTTTATCCCACTATTTCATTTAATTACTAGCCCATCTTCCCATTTTATCATTCATATGCATTTTAAGGAGTCCCACAATATGACTTTACTAACCTGACCATTATCATTCAAAGTTAAAATATTCTTAATTTGTTCTTTAAAGTAACTCTTAAATTATTTTAATTTTATCATATATACTGGGATTCTATAAATAATCTGAAATTTCCTTATAGCCATTGATATATTAATACTTAATGCATTATGATCAGATAAAGGACATGGAATAGTTTTAAAATAATTCACTTTATTAAGTAAATCAGTAGAGGCATAAATCCTATAAATTCTAGTTTGCATCCCATGCACATAACAGTAATGAGTGAAGAACAATGGCTTATTAAATCAACTAAATTATCATTACAAATCCATTGTTTAGTGCTTTAACTGATGTCAGAATTTTAGCTTTCTTCTGTTCACTTGCATCTTCTATACTAGATATGGAGTGAAAATACCCTGATAAAATTAAACTACCCTTCAAAATTAGGTAGTGTATAGAGTTTGCCATTATACTTAATTATTACAAATGTACACATTCCTTTGGGATCGTTAATGGATTCCATGACCTAAAGAATAACAGTAGATGTTCTCCAAAGTATACCAGTTCCTCTACTCCTTTTGTTAAAAGAAGCAGACATTAATATTTTGTAACCTATGTTATTTAAATATTGAATATCTTTATCCATCAAGTGAGTCTCTTGCAAGAAAATAATGTCTCCTCTAATTAATTTTAGATATCTCATTAATGATTTCCTTATGCTGCCATTATTTAATCAATTTACATGATTAGGTAATAGATTAAAACTATCCATGCTGTGTATTTAAAAGGATTCCTTTTAAAAGATATTGTGACACATTTATCTATGACATTAATTCAATTGCATATAAGACTCTAATGCTTTCCTCCAACATGAGCTTAATATTCCTAATTTTTTTCAATTCTTCCTTTCTACAAATGAAACTTCTAAAACTTGTAAATAACAAAAACAAGAGCAAGTCTATAATTATAACTGTATATAAAACAATGAAACACAACATACCATGTATACCAAAGTTACTAGTTTGCTTATCAAATAGACAAACTACTATATTATCTCTATATCTACCAATAGCAAACATTAATCAAAAACTAGCCAAACACTACAATGACTTATAAATAATTAATATAATATGATATGCAAGTTAAAAAAAAAATAAGAGACTATTTTTAGTAATATTTTGCCATTTGAAACTATTCTTTCATTGTTACATAAAAGTTTAATAATCATCTTCTATTAATCACAAATATTAAAAAAATGGAACAAATAGTGTACTATATACCTATTGATGTAATAGTAGTATAAATCACCAATTAAATATTCCTAAATTATTTACTCACTCAGTTTTATTATAACTGTATCTCTGAAGTGACAAAGATATCTGTAAACTTACAGGTGACAGGTAACCTTATCATAATAAGCTATTATTCAAAAGTTAAATCAATGGCCATATATATTTATCATACTAAAATATATACATATTTTATAGGTCTAACAAAGCTCTGAATTAATTTTAAATGTACAAGTGTCTATATCTTAAAATTGTGTAATACTCTGAATAAGATAAATACCAAAATATTTAAAAATCTTTAGCTTATTAAACTATTTCATAAAAATGCATTAAAGAGAATGTCTTGCTATTTCTATGGAGTCCAAAAAATGCATGATATACTGTATTCAAAAGTTACAATGTGCATAATTCAAATCCTTTTCTCCCTTCCCAGGTTCAAGCATATTAAAAAAATCTGTTTTGCTTTCTATCAAAATTGATGTACTGATTCAACAGTATAACTCTCAAATTTCAGTTCTGACTTATGAAATGAAAATCTCAAAGTTCACATGGCTAAACTTCAAATTTCAGCTTTCAGAATATTCTCAAATATTTTTTATATAATTTTCTATGTAAATTATATGAGATCTTGTACATTCACATTCCTGCTGCATGCAGTATATGTAATAGATATCTTTCTTATAAGCAGCTTGTTATTTGAATATTTTGTTTTCCTGTCTATATAACATTTCTAAAATCTCCATGAAACAGCTATTTAATCTACAACTTACTATTAGAGATTGCAGTATGTGTATATATTTCTTAACTTACTGATACTGCTTTTATTATTCTTACACGGTAGATATTTCATTCCTTGTGCATTTGCATACTATTCATAAGATGTTTACTCTTCTTATTAATTCTAGTATTGCAAGCAATTTTGACTAAAGAATTCCTGCTTGCTTAATTTTAATGTGTGTTTTTAGCCATTGTGAACTGCTGTTCTAATCTAAGTTTCACATCCTGATATTAAAATTTGACTACATGTGAAATAACAACTGACAGCAGCTGCTAATTTCTTCCGCAACTATCACTTTTTCACATTCCTTTTAAACTGTTCTAATCAGTAACAAACATCTAGCTTTACTTCTTTCCATTAAAATATACTGTTAGAGTTAATAACACTATAGCATAAGCTATTAACAGTCAACAAAATGTAAGCAAATTATATGTCAACATAGCTCAATATAAAACATAAGTGTAATTTTTATTTCACCAATTATTCATTTCTAAATAAATGTTTTAGATTTCTAAAATATATACATAAAAAAGAAAGAAAAAGAAAGTTCCTTTCCGTATTTACAGACATCATAAACTTTGACCTAGATTTTCTTCAAAACAGCTCAAGACGTAGGCTGGAAACAAGACAAGCAAGAATCAAGCATTTTACACAACTGTAATGTCATTTTGTTCTAAAACTTAAGTGCTAATTGCTTAATAAATGACCTGTGAAAGGAAATGTGTTACACAAGAACAAAGAAAACAAAATCACCAGCAATTCTAATTAGCATATTACTTAGATTAACATTCATTTCACCTAGCAATGTACATGCTAACCAGAGGTAAACAAATAAAATAACATTTTTAACTTATATAGTCTTAAAGTTACCAGTTGCACTGTTTTTAATTTTATGGCACTGTCTTACAGGAAGTATTAGTTTAACATTTAGAAATACATTTATATGTTTAGTTAAATTAAATATGATACATTTTTCACTGTAAATATAGTAAACCAGTAAAACAAACTATTTTTATTACTCATCATGGAAAACAGTTTAGCTTAAAAAATAAGTATATACTTACATATATTTTGAAGCGTAACGTCCACTACAAACCTTTTACATAAAGGGCAAATCTATTGTTTCAGAAAATTAAACTCCTGCAATCAGAGAGTAAACATTACTTGTTTTTAAGATTTTTAATTTTAGAAGCAATTTTCCAGGGGTTCAGTTCACTCAGTCTCTCGAGGGATATACTGTTTCAACCCATTTCTTCAGTATTATTATGGATTTTATTTCTGTTAAAAAAGAGAATGCCTCCCCAGTGTGTCAAATAATTTAGTTCCTTCAGAAAGAAATGATCTGATTTTTGCAGAAAATACCAAAGTGGCTTTAGTATTGTTCTTTTAAAGTTCCTTAATCAGGGGTAAGCAGTATTTATTTTAGTCATTACTCTACTGGAATAATCCCTGACAAATCTAACTATACATTCACCTATTTTAATTGGTGGGCTGGACCATGCTGTTTTTAACATTTGATCTTTTTATAAGTTGGACATATACTTAACTATAATTGAACATGGTGGTGAGTTTTTCTTCTTCGAATGTTCTTTCAGGGATCTATGTGCCCTTTCAATTTCAAAAGCTAAAGTTTCAGGTACATTTAATGTATTATGTAGCCGGGTTGTTAAGAAGTTTTTTATATTGTAGCCCTCCTACTTTTCAGGTATACCATACATTCTAATGTTATTTCTACTCAGTATATTTTCTAAATAATCAGCTATTATCTATGTGCCAGTTATTTTGTTTTAAATGAAATTCATTCTGAGACTCACCTTCAGTTATTCTCCCTTCATGATTATTTAAAGTTTCTTCCACAATGCTGATCTGTGCACTTTGTTGTTTTTAAAGAATTTGTAAATGTTCAATTTTTTATGGACTCTTCTTCGAAACCTTCTATTTTGGCATCCTCTTTATCCATTTTAAGTAATACATCCTACATAGTAGAAATTAGCGACAGGATGTATTTTTAAATAAGAATACTGAGTTCCATTTCTTGAGTGGCTGTTGTTGAAGTCTCTTCTCTCTTAACCAAGCAGTTGAAATTCTGACAGGAAAATTGCAGCTTTTGAATAACTTGAAGCTATAAATCTTTTATCTGACTATCTAGCTAATAAGCAATTCCAATTTTTAATTTTTTGATTATATTTTCTGTCAGTGAAAATTTTTCAGTCACAGATCTTTCATCAGTTGATGCTCTCAGTCATCTTGGCTATGAGTCCTATGGGATATTTTCTGGATATTAAGTATGAAATTCTAATATCTGGTATTATCGATTAACTGCAATTTTCTAAGAGTTATGAGGGACAAGGTTCAGGGATATTTTGCCATATCAGGGAGAGATGAGAGGAACAGGATTATTTCCACATATGGGGGGCTGATACACTTCTAAAAGGCTGTGCTGAGTATTTCTGGAAAAAAGTCATGAGTAACAACCACAACAACAAAAAAAAAACACAAGGTAAATTTTTTAAATATTACTCAGGGCCACATAAAAAGTTAATAGGTAACAGGTGTAGCATCACAATGCAATATCTAAAAAATAGGAAGAATGAAACTCTAATGTCTGGCATTACTGAGTGACTGTAATCATCTGTGATTTATGAGGGGCAGGAAAACAGTAAACTAAGGGACAGGTAGGAGGCATGTGGATAATTGTGTGTGTGTGTATGTGTGTGTGTGTGTGTGTGTGTGTGTGTGTGTGTGTGTGTGTGTGTGTGTGTGTGTGTGTGTGTGTGTGTGTGTGTGTGTGTGTGTGTGTGTGTGTGTGTGTGTGTGTGGCTGCGTGCTCATGTATGTGAGAGATATAGGGAGAAAAAGGGGAAGATTGTGCCAGTGCAATGTATGGCACACCAAAGAGGATTACCACAGGAATATTTGCACTAGTGGCAACACCACGTAATTCGGACACATGAAAATTAGTCTATAATAAGGTCCTTCTTTATTGTGGATAAATGATTCTGAATTACATTTTACACAGTTGCTGAAGCAAATACTTTTCGATGGAGCTCATACCACCCATGGTAGGATTCTTTATGAATACCAGGGCATTTAGATAAGTAAACTATGTTTTTTCTGATACATGCTGACCATTCAGCCAGAATGTTTTGATTCTGATTTTGTTCATATAAATAGTAATCACTTTTTGTTCTGTGATATTTTTTTATTCTCTGATTCCACAACAGGTGTTTGCCCCTTGCTTTGGCCTCTCTGTACTTTGCTCATAATGCAACATGCTTGCTACTGCTAAATTTTCACAGTGGGCAGGATAGCGCCAGAGATATGATAATGCTATAAGGACTAAGATGGATAGCTCAGTCCTATTTGGGATTTTTACAATTTGCTTCATACCGATACACATTAATTTGTAAAATGCCACCTATATGCAACCTTTAAAATTAAAAAAATACTGTCAACTACAAAAAAGTTAAAAGTAACTCATTATCACACAACTTCATGACAAATGCTAGCAGTTAAGCAAAACAAGTAAAACACTTTTCTATAGACAGGGTCAGTCTTTGCCATTTGCACTCTCTTAAATGGAATATCAGATGTGAAACTGTGGCAACTTGGGGAATGGAAATTCTGTCTAATCCAGTATTTTCCATCAGGTTCCATAAATGCTTCACAAAGTGTAACACAAGACACAAACACCATATATCAGTCCTTTACAATTACTATTTATCCTCCATAGCATAATATATTTCAAGCTTATACCTTTAACTATTACAGTAATTTAAAGCAAAGTAAAGCAAAAACAGCCTTAAAGTGTCAAGCTGAACTTTGTTGACTGCAGTTTCTCACAGAAAATCATTGTCTCCACTGTTTGCATTATGGTGTCAGCATTAATTTACATGTTATTTATGTGTTGATTGACTGGCTGATTGCAATTTTCACTTTCTTCATAGTTGTGCAATCAGAGAGTTATATGGAAAGGAGTTTAACAACCTTGCCCATGACACATTTATAGTGTTTTACATCCAAACAAAACTACATCTGCTTGTGTTCATCCAATTTAGCTTTCTCTGGACATAAGATGATGATTCATAGTGGAACTAATAATAACTATTATGTCTAGATTCTGCATTCCTTTGTCTTTGTTTTCAACAAATAGCAAACTGCAATACGTCCATCACAGGATGGATAGAAATCCAGTTACACTGCATCAAGAACAATAAAGGCACATGCATCACTGGCTGATTATTCCAAAGGGCAGTTTGTGTGAGGTGCAGAAAGATATAACAAACAGCATTGCCTGTTCATATTTTGTACATTTTTTCTGGTGGGGGATATGACTCCAGTTTGTTCAATTTGTGAATTCCTGGCTACACCCCTGGGTATGTTTGTCTGTGATTTGCACTGTAATATAACACACTGTATTACCCTTTTGCATGTGCTTCATTGATAGTAAATTCAATTATATCACTCAATAGTAACAATGGTTCTGGTTCAGACCTCTCATATTAGCAACATTACCTTCACCCTTTGGAACAAAATGCAAAATGAAAACAAAAGTTATCCTACATCTACCAAGACTGTGGCAGTAGCCACACAATTCAGACTGTTCAAGCACTACACACTCTTCAAAGTTTAATGAATACCTTCAGTATAAATATATGATCAGATGTCACACATATTGTCCCATCACACTATACATGGAATTCTCTGGTGGAGATACTTTCGCCTTTGTTATTCATTAAATGGTGTTCTTTGCTTGCAGAAAAGTATCATTAGCAGTAAAAGTAGTAGTTTCAGAACAATGAATGTATTAGCAGTCTAAGTGTGTACTTTTAAAGCTAATACAAAAACAAATTTTCAGTACCGTCTCTATGGAGACATATCACAAACAGCCTTTCCTCATTGTTTCATCCAGGAATCTGTTTTCCTTACTAAACTTCCCAGCTACAAGACTGCTAATTTTGAAAGAAAAAACTGAGCTATTTCAGGTGGTACACTGCTCTCATTATAGGAAGGCAGGAATAGTGGTGACTTTACCCTTTTATACTTATGGTCCCAAATAAGTTGGTATTCAATTCTAATTAGTGTTTGGGGATTTGCTAGTAAATCTGGCAGTTAATTCAGGTTTGGTGTACCAGTACTTCTTCATCTGAGATTTACATTACTAATTCTATTTATGTTCTACAGAACAGTATATAATTGCTATTATACAATTCTTCCTCTAAAACGTGCACGCTGATTGGCCAGCCCCACCAGCGTGCCCGTTGTAAATCCCTCAATATACTAACGGAAAAAGGTCCGGTCGTCCGGACTTTTTCCGTTAGTATAAAACACTGTGTCGCTATGTTAAAAGAGTTTAACATAGCGACACAGGTTTAAAAAAAGCAACGCAGATCTCCGTTGCTTTTTTTAAAGCTGTCTCGCTATGTTAAACTCCTTTAACATAGCGACACAGTGTGTAAAAAGCAACGGAGATCTTGCAATCTCCGTTGCTTTTTTTTTTAAACCTGTCTCACTATATTAAATGGGTTTAACATAGCAAGACAGCTTTAAAATAAGTAACGGAGATCTCCATTGCTTATTTTAAAGCTGTCTCGCTATGTTAAACCCATTTAACATAGCAAAACAGTAAAAAGCAACGGAGATCTTCCGTTCTCCGTTGCTTTTGCCCACAGCTCTGATGTACTGTGTAGGCATGCGCAGTACATCAGAACTGCTGCGGAATACCAGACAGCTGCGGAAGGGCAGCAAAGAGGCATTATACAATGCCATTATTTAAGAAAAGTAATTATTTCTTTTCTTAAATAATGTCATTGTATAATAGCAATAACCCACTTCTGGGTGTGAGTAATGCAGGATTTAACCACGGTTGTCTTTGTTTGGTCCCTCGGGCTTCGCCCTCGGGACCAAACCACGCCAACCGTGGTTAAATCCTGCATTACCCACACCCAGGCGTGGGTTATTGCTATAGTAACACTAAATCCTTTCTGCATATCATGAAGTGCTGTACTGTATTACAGAGGTAAAGTTAGATTGGGGCAAAAGAAGAAACCACACTGTGAGCAAGGTGTTAGGGGCACAATGAGGAGATACCTATCAGCTGGTAGTGTACTACTGGTACTCACAAATGAATGCTGCTAGTGGACTTGCAATCAGGGCTGAAGCTCTTCATCACTTCATATGTTGCATAGGATTTAGCAACCTGCTTACTACAAATGTAGTAAAGAGGTTTTCAACATTTTTAAACAAGAAAGAGCCTTTTTTTCTATTTTTGAGTACCAGAGGACCATTTTTAATAGACAGTTAATTATGGGTCTGCTATATGAAATATATGTCAAAGTAACAAAGCAGAAGGCCTGAAAAATTTTTGCTACATTACCCTGGTTAAACCTGTTTTGATTTCATGCATTTATCTTAGTGTTCACTAACCAACATGCAACCAAGAACAACCCAATTCAAATATAGTACTTTAGATACATGATACATACCAAAAACGTTAGGCTCTGCAAAGATTATGTTTAAATTTTATAACAGGAAAGGATCTAGAAGGCAACGAAATATGCAAAGATAATAATGAATGAATTAATTTGGTAATCTGTATACTAATGAAGGCTGATTGTCCCTGCCATATGCCTAGGAACGCAGCAAAACTGTTTTTGCCTATTGCTTTGTTTACACTCTGCACTTCTCAAAATTGTCTTCTCAGTAAATAACAACTTTATTTGCATAGATCTGTGACAGTTAAAAAAATAAAATCATTTTCCATAATTCAGAGGATTCTTAGCAGAAACAGAATGTTTAATATAAAATATTAATTTGATTTATGAGATAGTGCTTTTTAAAAAAAGAGTAAGCCGCATGCCTAGTAAGCATCTGCTGTGATGAACAGCATATTAAAGCTTTAAAAAGATTGCGTGTCTGTGTGGTGTCAGCTGTTCTGCTGTCAAGAGATTCCATTGCCTGATCAAGGGTGACATGTCTAGTAATGCACAGGAATATAATAGCACAAAAGAGAGATTTAAACAGTGTCTTTAGAATTTGAGGCTGAAAGATATAACTTATTAATTGTGGACTTTAAAAAGCAAACAAAATATATATTTGTGGTATGCCATGCATTTCCTTTATTGCCCCACCTAAAATGAATGCATGATAACTAAAAGATCTATTCATGCATAATTGGCATAGAAGACAAGTATGGGACATCTGTTCTCTCAGCTTCTTACTCCACCCCTAGTCCAGAAACTACAAAACAGAATCCCGTCTCCATGGAAATATCAAGATGGCCTTGCAACTGTACTATCATACTGTATGCATTACAACATATTAATAATGTGTACTTACAAACATGCCATGAACAGGTATATAAAACTATATTACTCATGAATTGTTAGGAACACACATGGAAATATGCTATGAATAAGTATGTTAAACTGTTTTACTCCATCTACTATGTATAACCTTTATTACTATAAGATATAAATTAATTCTTGTACAATTGCACGTGCCATTGATAGAAAGGAGACATGGACAAGTTAAGCTGTCAGATCGATAAAGGAAAAATTAAATAACAAATACATTGTCAGTTATAGAATAAGGGATGTTAACCTTCATTAGAAATGCTCTGCCTTGTACATGGAAAGAGCAGAGGTATTAATGGGTCTGTGTGCCCATTAATGCCATGTAGAACAAGGATGACTAAGATGCCTGATGGTAGGTATCCCTGCATGCAGTACAGTTCTTCTGAAATAGAGACGTGAATCTAGGACATGTTTTCTCACTTAACAGAGTAAACTGAATGCAGACGTTGCTGCAACTCATGTTAGCCAAATGCAGTTCCTTAGAAGGACAGGCCTACACTGACAATCTCTAATTAACAATGAAAAATCCTGAAAACTGTTCAGACAAAATAATTACAATTTTAGATCAAATTAAAAGATCAAACTGGTTGTAAGATTGCATATAATAAAGTAACATTTCTCTCACTGCATTCATATACAATCAATATTAATCAAGTTATTCCTACAATTGATGAATTAAAATGTCTAAGTTTGATATGTGGAACAAACACACAACATATCTCAGATGAGCAAATTACACACATATATAATTGTATGAAAGAGATAATCAACAGTTAATCTATTAAAATAACATTCACAGGAAAAATCAAGTTATTTAAATTAAAATATTTTTTCCTACAAAACTCTCTTAGCATCTCCAATATCTAAAGTCCCTTAATATTTAATAACTCTCTAGATATTAAATGGTTTAATAAAATTAAAAGGATAAGCAATTTTCTGGAAAAGTGGATCTCCAAGATTTTCCTAGAGCATAAAGACTGCATATAATATTACAGGCTCATTATTGTCTTTCCTTCTACAGTATTTCACAAATTTGTCAAATTGGAATCTGTATAATGAAGTACAATTTAAAAATGTATTTAATGGTTTCTGGCAAATCAGACTATCAAGCCTATTAAAGACATTTTCTCCATAAATATAAGGTTAATATTTCTAATATTAATTTTCCATGGTTAAATATTAAGCTCACTGATTGGGCAGATTTAAATTTCTCAAATATTCACTTTTCCAAGATTCTACTTAAAACTTGGAAATCAGAAATCATTGGTACATTACAACACAAAGTATTTTATAGCAAAAGACAAAAAATAAATGGTAATGGTAAACAGTGCCTCCAATCAGCAGTCAGATCGTAAAAGTACAAAAAGGAGGCAACAGACCATGGCTACAAATAACATAAAACACTTTTTAATCCAAGACAAACAACAGGTGAGCACTTTTGTGGACTAAGCCACTTCATCAGACCTGATCAGACATCTGATGAAGTGGCTTAGTCCACGAAAGCGCTCACCTGTTGTTTGTCTTGGATTAAAAAGTGTTTATGTTATTTGCTGCCATGGTCTGGTGCCTCCTTTTACTACTTTTACAAAGTATTTTATAATTCATGGTCTGAAACAAAAATTAATCTTATATCTTTTAGAAAAAGACCAATATGGACATGATTCTACTGAGCACTTTCTTGTCATTGCGCAACATGTATCATAGTCATCTTTGCTGCAGAACAGTTTATTTTTTTTGTCACACAAGGTAGATGGATTACTGACACTACAGAGCAGCATAAGGAGGGTGCACCACTCCTGAGTGTGTCATTCTTCATATGAGATGTTAAAGTTAGGCCCCATCTACCAGTTCTTAAATTGTCTTCTACCTTCCTTCTTCCATATGAATTTAAGTATTTCACTACATAATCTTTTATACATAAATTCTTCATTTAGACACTCATTCAAAATCTTAAAAAAATGTTTTTGACAATCCCTTAAATTTTTATACATTTTACCTATTCCTTCTGGTCCTGCAGCCAACTCTATATTCACTTGTCCTAATACTTTATATAGCTCATTTAAAGAAATATCCTTTCCAACTCTTTATTCTCTATTTCTGTTAATGTTTTGCTTTCCATGTTTTTTCACTAGCTTCTTTTTTCTTTAAACATTTCTTGTACATACTGTACTACACTATTCATAATCTTTTCCTGAGTTTGTTCTATTTCTCCTTTTACATTTTTTTATTTTTCTCATTATACTATCATCTTCCTTTACTAATCTGTTTAAGTAACTTGATACATCTTCTCTGTTTCCTTGTAAATATATATTTGCTTATATAACAATTCTTGTATTTTTTCTTGATTTATTTCATTTAATTCTTTTTTTGTCAATGTACTTTCAATCATTATGTTCTAAATCTTCCAAATGGATTATTATAAGTTCTTTTTATAATTTTCTTCATCTACTTTTCTCAAATCACTGCCACTGTAAAAAACATTTTTATATTTTTCCTTAAATATCATCCACGATTCAGACCTTTTTTTACACAATGTTCTTATAGAAATATGATCTTTCCTTAACTGTATTACTAATCTCTTTCCTTCTACATTACATGCTTTCTCATTTATCCTTTTTATTTCATTGCTTATTTTTATTTATACATTGTTTTCCTTTATCTCTAGCCATATTGCAAAATGATTAGAAAATCCCATTTCAACAGCCTCACCTTCTCCTATAGCTAAACCTTCTGGTACTATAAAATAATCTGTTTCAGTTCTATACATAAACCCTTTGTATGTCCATGAATTTTGTCCCAAAGTTTTAAATTCAACATCTCATAACTTTTAACATTTTTCTTATATCATTTCCTTTCTTTTTATGCTTGCCTCTTAAATCACAATTAATGTATCCTGTTGTTATAATATTCATATTTATCACTATTAAAGTCTCCTGTTGTTATAATATTCATATTTATCACTACATAGTCTAAAATCTGATTAAATAACACTCCCCTTTCTTTACAGTTCATATAATCATATCATGTTAGAATTCTATATACTTATTTCCATTTTAAATCTACAACGGTTAATCTTCCCATTTTTGCTAAAGTTACATCCAATATATTTACTGTATTTCTATAGAATACAGCTATTACAGAACATCCCTCATTTCCCAAATTCCAGATGATATTTCCTCCCCATAGTTTCTCTATTTGTAATATTTCTGTATTTGTATAAAATATTGTGCTCCCTAATATAATTACATCTACGTCACATGTGTTACACCATTCCAGAATCCCTATTTTCTTACTATATTCTTAATGATATTCACATTTACATAAAATTACTTTAATAGTTTAAATTAATAAATTAGTTCATAGATTAGTACTAGGTTAACTGTCTTTGTGGACCATTCTTAATAGACCATTCTAAGCCTAGCCAATTTCACTCCAAAAGATGATAATTAAATGTTATACCTTGTGTCTGTCAGTCAAACACCTTAACCATTATACCACCCCAATCATTTCCTGTATACATTCTTTTACATCCATTTCCTTTCCTTTTTTCTTTTGTGCTTACATTTTAAATTTCCTTTTTTTGTCTTCTACCATTTAACAAATAGAATTCCTTTTTTACTTTTACTGCAGCCAATTGATGTGTTCTTCACTTGTTTCAGAACCTTCTTCTATGTCCTCTTTATTAATTTTTATTCTATTTCTACAACCTACTTCTAAAATTTCTTGTTTTGTTCATTTTCTTCTTTCTTTTTTCTTACTGTTATTTTCATCTTTGCAATCCATCCATAAATGTCCAATTTTGTTATATTTATAACATTTCAATTCACATTTTTTGCATCATGTCCCACTTCCCCACACATATAACATTTTCTTCTGCCACAGATACTTATCTAGTGTCAGTCTTTTCCACAAAAAATGTTTTGGGTTGTTCACAGTATTTTACAATACCTCTATTCCCCTCGACATTTATCATGCTCAGTATCTATCTATCTATATATATATATATATATATATATATATATATATATATATATATACATATATACACACACACACACACACACATATATATATATATATATATATATATATATATATATATATTTATATATATATATATATATATATATATGTATATATATATAGTTTTGGATGTACCTCACAAGACACCTACAACAACTTGAGAATCCCTAAAACTACCTTGCCAAGTAGATTGCTGATCTCAAACAATTGCCCTATGCTGACCGGCTCAAGAAACTCAAACTCTACTCGGTTGCATACTGCTTACTCCGAGGAGACCTCTGTCTGACATACAAAGCTATGTCAAACCCAGAATTGCTAGCATACCTCGCAACCAATCAGGGATAAATTTCAACAGAATTAGGGACAAAGCCAGAAAAAATCAGGGACAATCAGGGACACTTTTAAAATATTACTGCTATTAACTTGAGACATTAACAGAATCACAGCATATGAATTAATGTACATTTTGTGAGGTAAAAGAAATCTACAACTCTTAATTATTGCCATTATTCATTACGTTTAATTCACCAACTTTCCTCCAAAAGTCACCAGTTTTAGGAGTGATTAAGAGGGACAGAGCTAAAATTTGAGTCAGAATCAGGGACAGTTGAGAGGTCTGATTGCTAGACATGCTACACTTGAAGAAATCCCAATCTCCCCAAGCCACATGCTCTAGGGACCTAAACCTCACCAGAACAATAAATCGGAAATGCTGGTGGGATAGAATTTTGTCCCACAGACTTCCCATGCTCTGGAACAAAATTCCCGTCCGCATCAAGCAGAGCTCAGCATAAGCATTATTCAAGAAAAACCTTGATAAGTGGATTGGTGATAGGAAGTTCACCCTTGGGATTATGTCTGGGGCATTGTTCAATAGAGGGGCAGGAATTTAACAATACATGGGTGGCAGAAGCCAATACACTGTTGGCTAGGCTTGATTTGGCCCTCGGGTCTATAGCCTAGTACCTACCTATGAACCTATGAACATATATATATATATATATATATATATATGTATATGTATATATACATATATATATATATATATATATATATATATATATATATATATATATATATATGCACATATATATATATATATATATATATATATCTTGGTTTATGTCAGATCGAGTTTTCAGAAACTCAAAATTCATATGATCGAGACCATATGTTTGAATTTCCAAAAACTTGAACTTGAAAAAAAAAACACAAAAAACACAAAAATCTACCTTTTTTACATTATTACAGGAAGGCAAGCTCCCTGTATGCCCCCACACCCCCTGCAAATTATATATACCAACTCCAAGATCACATTACAGTGGGAAAACAGTACATTTTCTGCTCCTCATTGTACCTCAATCTCTATTCAAAAGCTTTGGGTTTTCTAAAACTCAATCATATGGTCTTGACCATGTGAATTTTGAGTTTCTGAAAACTCGATCATATGATAGGGTCCCATATATCAGTTGATCAAACGTTTACAAGTTCGAACCACATATATCTGAGACCATATGTTCAAACTTGTAAAAGTTTGATCAGACTGAATGGAGATCTCCGTTCAGTGTGGAAAGGGAAGATTTCCCATTTCCCCAAGGTAGTGCGATCTCAGAGTTGGTATATTTAAGTAATGGGGGTGTGGGTGGTGCTGGGGGGGGGAGTGTAGCTCCCCTGCTATAGACGTTTAGTTTTGTGTTTTTTTGTTTTATGTGTTTTTATTTCAGTGTTCAAACTTTTACGAGTTCAAACATATGGTCTCATCCATATGTGGTTCAAACTTGTAAAAGTTCAATCTAATGAAGTAGATCCATAAATATATATATATATATATATATATATATATATATATATATATATATATATATATAGATTCACTTTAGAAGCTCGAATTCCCAAAAAAACGAACTTCATATAGTCAAGACCATACGATCGATTTTTGGAAACTCGAACTCCTAAAATGAAATGTAAAAAAAAAAAAAAAAAAAAAAAAAAGTCAAATATCGCTTTTGCAGGGGTGCTGTGCCCCCCACACCCCCCTACTTAAATATACCAAGTCCGAGATCGCGCTACAGTGGGTAAAAGGAAAATCTCCCATTTCGCACTGTATGTGGAAGCACAAAATGGGAGATTTCCCATTTCCTATCAACATCGCAAAAAAAAGAACATATTACTTACACACAGAGCATACAAGGATCCTTGCCTCTGTGTGTAAGTAATGTTTAAGGTAAGAAAAGTGTTATTTTTTAACACTTTACACATTCGATTTACTGAAAGCTGGAGCATATGGTCTCAACCATATGCAATTCGAGCTGTCAGTAATTAAATTGTGTAAAGTGCTCCCATATATATACATATATATATATATATATATATATATATATATATATATTTTTTTTTTCTCTCTCTTTCTGTTTTTAACACAATACTACAATCCCAGCCACCAGTCCATAAACCCTTTTTGTAATGTCCAGTATTTCATTACATAAAGTTTTTAAATGACCTTTCAAAGTCTGTCTTTCTCCCTCTGTTCTAAATTGTACATGAGTTTTCTTTTTTGTTTCCATGTTAAATACTTTTATCACAAAAAGATCCATGGATTACAATCTTTCTTCTTTTCATACTCTTCAAGAAAACTTTCCATTGAAAAAAACTGTTTTAAATGTAATGTCATAAATGTCTCTTTGTTTATAAGAATAAATGTTCTTACCTTGTGTGCTTTTACACCCAAAGGAGCTGTTAAATTGCCCTACATTTCATACCTGTCCATTTCTTCGTCTTCTTTACTTTGACTATGTAATTCCATTTTTCATTTTCTTCTGCTACTCCACTTTTGCCTTCTTAAACTTTCTCTACATACATTTTCTTTTCCATCTCCCCTCTATTCTTTAGGATTGTCCCTGCATCCTCCTTTTGCATTTTCTCCATAATGTCCCCCCAGGAAACATCTTCTTTATTATCTGTCTCATTCTGCACCACCATTTCTTTATTTAAATCACTGCACAACCCTCCTGACTAGAGGGCTGTAATTATACAGCCATTATTTGCTGATTCATCGCCATCAAATAGATTTCTTTGAAACAGCTCCTCAGAATCCTGCACAAATAGTCCAGTCTTGATATTTGATTTCTCCTCCATTTCTTTCACCACTCCATTATCTTCTTCTCTCTCCATCTGTCTCCCTGTTTGTCCAGGCCAACTCTGCACCTGGAACACAAGAAGTGCTACTCCAAAATGGGTCCTACTAGCAACAATGATGAGTAGGGGTTCTTTATTAAATGCCATATAATATTTTCACTATGTATGTCACATACAAACTATTTACAATTATTTAAATTTTACCATTCATAGTCTCATTTCAATTTTAGTTTTTTATATACATTCACTTCCTTTTATTCACATTTCTAATCCCCCACTCTTTTATCAATAATCAAAATAATTTTTTCTTCAGTATTTCAGACAATATCAATTTTACATTGAATTTTTATCTCATTTAATTTTTCATTCCAAATAATCCATTTTATATAAAATAATTTTCTGTCTGCATTCTTCACACCTTTTCCACTTTAATTCCCATAACCATAGATTATTATGTCAATATTTATATCTTTTATTCCCTTCAAATCTTTTATAATCTCATTTTCACATATTTCCCATAATCTCTTTACCCTTTCACAGTATTAAAAAAAGGTTACTTGATTTCCAGTTCACCACAATGACTGCAATGCTTTCATTTTTTTACATGGCATATTCACCTTTACTGGAAATTTCCTTATCATTAATCTCCACAGAAATCTGTACATTCAAAATATTTTTCACATTTCTATTCCTGCTTTTATACTTCTTATTTTTCCTTTCTCTAAATGTTTCCATGGATATATACAATAATATTTGTTTATTATACTTTCATACCATTCTCTTATATTCTTTTCTATATCACATATACTTATTTTCCATAACAGAGTTTTATTTTGATTTTCTTTCCTTTCATAACTCAAATATCTATTTCATATTTTTAGAAATTTCACCTTCTCCCAAATTTCTTTATACATTTATCCATTATTACAGCTATTAGTCCTTTATTAGCTTCCTTTAACCATGTCAACACTTTATATAAATTCAATGATGCTGCATAAGCAATAGGATTAATAAATCCTAATCCTCCTTCTTTTTCTTCACATATAATACACATTTAACTGGATTTAATCTGATTTCCCATATAAATGCAAATACAACTGACAATAATTCTTTCTCATGTTTTACAGGAAAAATAAATGAGTTTGCTAAATATACTAACTTTCATAATACCACAGAAATAATTAAATATTCTTTGTTCTTTCATATTAATTTATATGTTCTCCAAAACAAACATATATTTATTATTTTTGTATCATATTCTGCCATTGTATTATTCTGTGTGGATCACTGCCACATTTTATGCATAAAATCTCAATTTCTTCTCTATTAAACTGAAGCCCTCCTATTTCCCTATTATCCCCAAACATTTACTTTTATCTTTATTTATACATAGACCAATAACTTTTAATTCTTCACTAAGTTTCTTAATAGATATCTCCATCCACTCTTCATTTTTAGACATCAGCACTATATCATCTGCATAAGAAAACATCACTGGCATTCATACCTCTCAACTGTACAGATTTTCACAGACTGTCCAGATTTATGCATCATATTTTTGGTCCATTTTTCATGAAATTGTTTTTTTTCTGTCAAATTAGTGGCAAATCATTAAAGACTGAAGTTAGAAAATAATGACAGGCATTTAAGTTTCAAACTTCATACCCTTCAGAAAATCCATACTAAGGCAAAACCTGTTATTGTATCAATGTTCTAAGCCCGTAAGAACAATATTTAAAAATTCATCCTATTTTTGGGCCTTTGTCCCACTTTTGTTTATGGCTTTGTACAGATTTCTTGCTCTAAGAGGTGGAGAGGTATGCTGACAATTGAATTCCTTCTCTTGTGTTATACTCTGCTACTCTTAAAGTCAAATTTGTTTAATTAACAACTGCATTCATAATTAACACAAATAAGATACTACTTGCTGGACAACTCTGTCTTATTCCACTTCTTATATCTATTTCTTCACTCAGCCAGCCATTTATTACTAATCTTACTTTATTATTTTCATAAACTGAAGCAAATATTCTTTTTTTCACTTATATTATACTCATCTAAAATCTCCCATAAAATGTCTTGTTGTCTCTTATCAAATGCATTACTATGCTATCACAATTTAAGCTCTGAATTTCAGTTTATTATGTCATCTACCATTTCGTTATTATCATCAAAAGTTTTTGCACATTTTTTCTTTTCTTCCAAATACTGTCTCATTCCATAATTTACTCACTTTATTTTCCTGTCTCTTCTCTATTATTTTCATAAATATCCTATAATCCACATTATTTAACATTACTGGTCTCCAGTTCCTTATATCTTTTTTTCATCTTTTTCCATATACATTTCATACCGCCAGTACATATTTTGCTATCTTCCATTCCTGTCTCTAACCATTCAGTACTTCTTCTGCCAATCTAGCATATTTTTATACATGGAATATTCAATCCATCCAGCCCTGTAGATGATTCCATATTCACTATCTTTAATACATTTTCTGTTTCTTTCGTGGTTTTAGTCTTTACTATCTACTTATTATATTCTTTAGTTATTTTTTTCTCTCCACTTATGTCCTCTTTCTGCCTTGTATTTTGAAAATGTCTTATTTATATATTTTAATTACATCCATTATTTCTTTTTTTTTTGTTTTGACTATTTTTTAACAACTTTATTTAAATATGGTAACTTTATTTAAATATGGTGGCACCTCCACTTTCTTTTCCTGCAAGAAGTACCTTTGTTTAAACATTTCATTCTTGATTCATTTATCATTTTTTTCTCTTTCAACCAATCTTTACTATTTCTTTTAACCTGTCTAAATATTCCCTAATTTTGCTACACTTTTGTTTCTCTTCAGTTCTTTTTGACCTTTGCCATGCCTTATCCACCAGCTTGTCCATTTCTCATAAAACACTCTCGTGTCTGTAGGATCATTCCATAATTGTATAATCTCTACCTACCTCATTTAAATCTGGTTAATTCTTTCAATTTGTCCACCTATTTTTATATACTTTTCTTTTTCTTAGCTCTCTATCCATATTGACATATGATCTCAAAAAAATTGTTACTTTTGTTCCTTTATGTACATTTTTCAAACTTTCCAAAATCAACAAATAGTCAATTTCTGTTCTTGTTACCCATAGGTCCATTGTTTGGTATCTCATAAATATAATTTTCCAATTTTCAAAATTACTGCAATATACTTTCTTTTCTCCTTTTTCTTAAATCACAATTAAAATCCCACACATATAATTTGCATATAGACACTCACATAATAATTTTTTTAAACATCAGCTATCGTTCTTTTTGTGTGACATACACATATACTGAAATAATTTTACATACTTTCTTTTTTCATCTAACATCCAGTAATGCAACCAAAGGCAAAATATAATCTACAATTTCTATTGAGTTTTTACTTAAAATTTCAATACCCAAACACTTTTTTTACCTACATTCCAAATAATACTTCCGTCCCATAATTCATTTAATTGTAATCTCTCTCCTTCTGACAAAATTCTTGTTTCTAAAATTATAATATCCATATCACACATTCCACACCATTCTAATACACCTGACCTTCTTTTAATATTCTTCATGCTATTCACATTTATAGCTAAGATTCTCACTTTTAAATAATATTATTTACCTTTTTCATCCTTTGCCATTTTTTTATTTTCCTTCAAATCTACATTTTTAAATTTTAATTTTCTGTCTTTCACTCTTTTCCCAATAGAATTCTTTAACTTTGATCTCTCAATTAATGTCTTCCTCTTCACTTGAATTTACTATAAATTCCTCCTCTTCTTTTTCTCCCCTTATATACTTGCCATTCTTTCCTACTCCCTTATTCCCTGCTATTATATTTTTTCTAGCTCTTTCTTTTGTTCCACTTCTGTATTAACTTCTTGAATAATTTCTTGTTCATGGTCTTCCTCCCCTTTGTTCTTTTATATATTTCCTAACAATCCATCCATAAATGCAATGTTAGTTCACATTTTACACATTTAAATTTTTTTTATTTGTGACCTAGTTTATCACAAATATAACACATTGTTTTATCACAATTGCTACTTAAATGATAATTTTTACCACAAAAGAAACATGTTTTTGGTTGCTCCCAATATTTCACAAACCCTCTATTTTCTTCCACATTTATCATACTTGGAATATGCATTATGTTTTCATTTTTCATTTGCAATACAACAGCAAATTCCCAACCCCCAGTCCATAAACCTCTACTATCATACATTTTTGTAATTTCAATAACGTCTTTACAAATAGTCTTTTATCTGTCAATGCTCCTTTTTCTACTTCAGTTAGAAACTGTACATACATTGACTTTTTTGTCTCTCTCTTAAATGCATGATTACAATATAAGTTCCATGAACTATAATTTTTCTTTACTTCAAATTATTCTAGAATTTTTTTTCTATATACCGTCCTGATTCAAAAAAGTCACAAAAGGAGTCTTTATTAATATGAGAAAATGCTCTTGCCTGTCTGGTACAAATACCCAATGGCATGATAATATTATCCCACATTTCATACATATTGAGTTATTTTTCATTCTTATTGCTTATTCTTACAAGATACTGCTTTTTCATACATCCATTTTTCTTCCCTCTTCATTCCTTCTGTCATGGTTTGTGTATATTACCTCTTACCTCTTCACTTCTTTCTTATTTCTTCTTTTTCCTGGATCCTGTCCATAATTTCTCCCCATGACACGGAATTTTTGCTTTCTGGTTCACTCTGATTAATTATATCCTTAAGATACACATCCTGCAACCCTCCTGATTGGAAGGTTGTAATAATACATCCTTGTTGCAATCCACTGTCTCCCTTAAACATTCTTTCATGCAGCAAAAATTCTGAATCTTGTGAAGTTTCCTTTCATTCTCCTTCTTTTCCTCTCCGTTCTTGTACATTTTGAATAACTTCTCCACTCTTACATATATTATCTCCTTTGCTAACAATGTTTTTATGAAGTCATGCTCACATCATCCATTACTCACTCCATTTTTTTTCAATAACTTCTTCCATACCACTCACACTTGCCATACTCCTTCCTTCTTCTTCAAGCTGCCTCCACACCCAGACCACAAGCAGGAAGTGCAACATCAAACAGTGCTCTTGTTCACAAATGAGTAGGATTTTTTAATTGATATATACATTACATATTATTTACATATTTACTTATTTACATTATTTACATCTATTTACAAACTGCATACATCATAAACTTCAATTTAAGCATTCCCTCCCACTCTTTTATCAACAACCAAAACATTAGTTTTCCAAACTATTTGTCAAAGTCCATTTTCCATTGTATTTAATTTAATTTAGTCTCTCATTCCATATAATGCATGAAGCAGAAAATATTACTCTGTCCATTTTCTTCATTTCTTCCTGTTTTCATGCACCATAATAACCAAATTCTATTATGTCCATATTTATTTGTTCACATTTTAACAAAGGTTTCACCCTATTATCTTTACATATTTCTTTCCACAAATTATTAACTCTTTCCCATTTCAAAAATGCATGCTCAGTAGTCTTAAACTCTCCACATTTATTACATATTCTATCCTGCTTTTTTGTAGGGCATATTTGCCTTAACTGGCAATTTTCTAACACACAATCTTCACAAAATATCATTACATTCTTTAATCTTTTTATAGTTACTATATCTCATCATTATGGCTTTTTTCTTTGCTATTTCTAAATATTTCCATGGATCAATACAATAAAATGCTTTCATAATACTTAAGTACCATTCCATTCTATTTTTCTTAAATATTTTATTTTTTATTTTCAATAACACAGTTTTTTGGCACTCTTTCATTTTTTCATTCACAATGCTTTTACTTCATTTTGTAACTTCTATTCCTTCCCACAATTCTTTTTATTTAAAATACAGTATAATTTCTATTGAGTTTTTATTTTCTATCAAGTTTTTATTTTCTATCATCATTCCTTTTAATACCGTATATAAAATTAAAGATGCTGCATGTACTATTGGGTTTATTAAACCCAGACCTCCTGGCTCTTCATTCATATACAGAATTCCTCTCTTGACTGGATTCAGTCTAGAGCCCTATATAAAAGAAAACATAATCATCATTAGTTCCTTTTCATACTTAATAGGAATTATATAGATGTTAGCAAGATAAGAATGTTTTCCTATTACCATGGTGTTTAACGAGTGTGTTTTTTTCTATAAGAAAATCAATATGATTTCCAAAAATCAGTTATATCCTTTAGTTCTTTTAATACATTGTTCCATTGTTGCTGTCTGTATTCATTCCTTTCAAATGTTATTCCAAATATAGCTATATATATTTCAATGAACTAAACATCTCTTATCACACCTTCAAAATTAAATTCTTTATTTTTCTCCTTATTTATACTTAAGCCATTTTTTTGAATTTATACTTAATTTTTTATTTACTTTTTCCAGACATACATTATTTTTAAAATTAATACAATATCATCCACATAATTATACATTATTGGCAATTGTACTTCCTTCATCTTTTTGTATCCACCACTACTTGACATTTTATTAATTTCCTTCACTATTACATTCATAACTAATGACAAAAGTACAGTGTTAGCTGAGCAGCACTGCTTTATTCCACATTCTATTTTTATTTCTTACCCGATCCAGCCATTTACATTTAGTTTCACATAGTTCCTTTTATAAACAGATTTTATTGCTTGTAATATTTTTTGCTTACATTATATGCCTGCAAAAGTCCCCATAATGATTTATATTGAATATTATTATAGGCTTTACTTATATCCACTACCATAACCTTCGCTTCTACATTTTTATCTATGATATCATCATTATTTCTCTTATTATCCATAATAACTCTTGACTTCCTTTTCTTTTCCTTCCGAATACATTTTGGTCATATATTCTATAAATTTTTTTGCAACCGTTTTAATATTATTCTCATAAAAAATTTATAATCCGTATTGTTCAATGTTATTGGTCTCCAATTTTTTATCTCCTCTTTATTTCCTTTTTTAAACACAAATTTCATAACTCTTGTACATATCTATTTCTTTTTAATTCCAGTTTCTGATCATTCATTCACAACTTCTATAAAAATTATTTTTGTCACTTTCACTTCTTTATACATACCATATTCAATTACATCCAGTCTTGTTGCAGAACTCATGTTAATATCTTTTACAATTTCATTCAGTTTTTTTATAGTTATTTTTTGTTTTAAAATTTCATTATCTTCCGTATTTAATTTTTCACCTTTATAAATCTTTTCTGTTTTCTTCTCTTTTACAAATAAGTCCAATAAATATTCTTTAATTATTTCATATATGCCTTCTTGCTGTCTAATTTGCTTACCTTTCTTATTTTTTTGATTCTCTTATTATTTTCCTTCTTTTATTATTTTACTCAAATATGGTGCTACCTCTTCTTTTTTTCCTTGTAAACAATATTTTAGTTTATATAACAAGTTGTTAATTTTAATTTGATTCATGATATATTTTTCTTTTTCGTAAAAGGAATTTTTCTTCTCTAATAAGTCCTAAATGTTTCTTGACTTAACATCATATATCTCTCTTTTTTCTTTTCTTTTTTTTTCTTCCTTATATATTCTAAAAACATGTTTTTGTATTTCTGTTTAAAATTAAGCCAACAAACAATCCAGTTCTTATAAAACTCCCTCATATTCATATGCTTTTTCCATAATTCCACAAGTTCTTTTTTCTCTCCTAAATCTAAATCATTTTCATTAATTCTTGTTATTCCTTTTCCTATTTGTTATATATTATTTATTTTCCTGTCCTTTAACCCATATAGCCACATGATCTGAAAAACCAACATACTTAAATCTTTTTTTTTGTAACTTTTAAACTATCAGATATTAAAAATTAATCAATTTCTGTCCTAATTTCATTCCTTTTATAGGTCCAATGGTTATTCTCCCATACACTTAACTTTCGACTTCTTATAATTTCTTTAGCTGTTTTAACACCATAATTGCTCTTATTTTTCCTGGAATTACAATTAAATCACCCACCACTGTAATGTCCATATTTACACAAACATATTCAAGAATATTTTTAAACACCATTTCTCTCTCTTTTTTGTTATATATATATATATATATATATATATATATAAAGCTATAATTCTATACACATATTTTTCCATCTCACATCTATTACCATAATTTGTCCTATTTCCTCTATGGTTACATCTAATATTTTAATGTTTTCTTGACATAATATACATATGCCCAAGCATGTTTCTTTCCCCATGCTCCAAACTACCACACCCTTCCAAAGTTTTTCACATTGTGTTGTTTCTTCCTCTGTTAAATAACTGATACCATATAACACAATAACATGTGCATCTACTGTAGCACACCATTGCAATATACCTATTCCCTTTCACCATTTTTCATACTGTTCACATTTAAAGCTAATATTTTCAGCTTTTAAGAACAGTTAGTATAATAAAATATTTATCCTTTTCCTTTATTATTTTCTCTAAGCATTATGCTTTTGAATTTTCTTTTCCTTTCTTTAACTCTTTTCCCTATTTAATTCTTTTTATTTCTTACTGTGCACCAATCAGCTTCTTCCTCACTTGTCTCCTCTGTTTCTTTTTCCTTGTTACTTTCTTTAACTTCATGTGTAACCTCTTTATCAGTCACATCTTTTTGTGCATTTCTTGTATAACACATTCTATTATCTCTTTATCCTTTATAACTTAATTTTCATTTTCTTGCACATAATCATCCCGCAAACCCTTACCCTCGATTGGAGGGTTGTAATTATGCATTTCTCAGAGGTAACAGTCTCTCCTTCAAACAATCTCCTCTGAATGTTTTTCTCTGAATCCATCTCTGTCACAGCTACAATCTCCTTTTCCTCCAATGTTACTGTTTTTTCTGCACCCACAGCATCAGAAAACAATTATGGTAGAGATTCTACCACTTCAACTACATTTTAAGTAACTTTCACTTCATTTTCAGCCAAAGCTGAATCAGCCATGTTTTCTCCCTGTTCCTCCTGGCTGCCTCTGTGTCTGGAGAGGAAACAGGAAGTCACAATGTGTAACACACAAAGCCTTCCCCCGACTACCAAGAGTAGGTGAAGTTCCCCAATGATCTGGTCAAATTTTTTCTAGTAGTATAAATACCACTTCAGATCTCCCCTGAAAAGAAGCTATTAACCTAGTGGGACTAAATCAGTCAACAAAGGGTAACTAACTAACTAACTAACTAACTAACTAACTAACTAACTAACTAACTAACTAACTAACTACATTAAATAAATAAATATCACACCAGAGAGGCTTGGTTGGGTTAATCCTTTCAAATTATGTTGGTATGGATTTGGTCAAATAGGTACCCGTCATATATTATGTTTAAATATTACTCTTCAAAGCAAGAACACAGAATTTTTAACATCACTAATATAACAATAACATTATTAACTTTATCTGTATGGAATGCTTCAGAAATCCTGTACTTTCCTTTGGATGATTGGTGGTCTCTACTCATGTACTTGTATACATTAATTTATAATAATAAATAAAAAAAAAACAGATAAATAAAAAAGATGGCTAAACCACTATTGGTCACATTTTCTATTCCTTTATGAGAGATACTCTCCTTTAGTATTAAACATGGTGTATTTCAGGTGTATGGGGTAACAAAATTTGTATTTCCAAACCAAAAGTTTTGCTATTTTAACACAAACAGGGCCAATTTCTTTCAGAGCTGCTCTTTTATAGCCCAACCTGTACAGATATTTTATGCAAGTACTTAGTACACTTGTGCACACTCACACACACACACACACACACACACACACACACACACACACACACACACACACACACACACACACACACACACACACACACACACAGAAAATACCTATGTACCTAGCTCCACAGATTGTGATTTTGGAAAAGACATAGAATCAGATTTAGATATCTTAAACACACTCTGTTAATGTGAAGAGCAAAATTATGTGCATCATGAAATTTGGGGAAATATATCCATTCAAAATTCTACTCATAATATATCCTGTGGTGAATTTGCAAAACTTTTGCAGATGAGTGAGGTGTCAGATATTACTAGGCTGTGAAACGATTAGGTCAGTATGACATACTTTCACTAGTAAACACTGCAGAGGTCAAGCTAAGCCATTTTTTAGCAAGTGCAGATATCCTGGACAATCCACATAAGATAACAGCAATATATAGAACAATTCATATTATTCAGCTGTGTTACAGCACTAGTAGTTGTCTGTTTGTCCTACTGTATTTCAATGTACTTTGATACTAAAGGTGTCCAGAAAATCAGATGAATGGTGCAAACAACTAAGTAGCATTTGTAAATGTGACTGGAAGAAAAGTACAGTTTTGTACCTACCATAAATGTAGATGTTCGAGTGTTCACCCTGCTGCAGTCATCACACTTGCGTTATCCTGTCGTCAGGCGGTCCCGCATTCGGCTGGATTTCCAAAGTCTTGGTCCGATGTCGGTTGTTGTCGCCTCATCCCTGACGTCAGTGCACCAGGGGTACATATACTGCAACCAACGCCATTTTCTTCAGTTTTTCTTTCCCCAGATGTCAGGTGCCCCCAAAAAGGTGATCGAAATTAGTACCAAATGGTGTGAACACTGTACAAACACAAAATCCCTTCAGCTATAAGCAAATACATCAGTAAGGTATAGCAGAGATTTAGCCAAAAGATCAGAGGGGTTGGAGGGAGGGTAACCTGGACTGCAGCAGGTTGAACACTCGAACATCTACATTTATGGTAGGTACAAAACTGTACTATGTTCATCGTGTTACCCTACTGCAGTCATCACACTTGGGTTGAGTCCCAAAGCTAAGGCAGGGTGGAGGTATCATAGAGGGTTAGTGGAGGCAATGAGGCCCTGCAGAACTGCAGTGGCGAAGCCTGCCCTGGACTTAGAATAAAGAGGTAGGTGGTAGTGTTTGGTGAAGGTGTGTACTGAACTCCAAGTTGCAGTTTCTAAAATTTCCTTGGTAGGGACCCCTCTGAGAAAGGCTGTAGAAGTAGCTGTTGCCCTGGTAGAGTGGGATCTAATGGTAGTAGGAACTGGTTTCCCATGATGGGTATAACAGAACCATATGCAATGGCCTATCCATTTAGAAATGGTTTGTTTGGATATAGCCCTCCCTTGAGAAGCTGTAGCATAGGATACAAAGAGCTGGTCAGTTTTTCTGAAAGCCTTAGTTTTGTCCAAGTAGTAACAAAGCTGCCTGTGAATGTCCAAGGAATGCAAGAGTCTCTCACCTTTGTTCTGTGGATTGGGAAAGAAGGTGGGTAGATGGATGGTTTGATTTAAAGCTACACTGGAAACCACCTTAGGCATGAAGGAAGGATTAGTTCGTAGAGAAACTCTGTCTTGATGGAAAATGAGGAAAGGTTCCACTGCCATTAGTGCCTGTAATTCTGAGACTCTCCTAGCAGAAGTTATTGCCAGGAGCAGGGCAGTCTTCCAAGATAGGAACTGAAGGTCTGCAGAGAAAGCTGATTCAAAGGGAGGTAATGTTAGTTTTTCCAGAACAAAGTTGAGGTCCCATGTTGGTGTAGGAGCTCTTCTAGGTGGTCTAATGTTTTTTGCCCCTCTGAGGAACTGCTTTAGAAGAGGATGTGAAAATAAAGGTGGATTCATGTCATAGTGAGCTGAAATAGCTGAAGCATGGATTTTAATAGAGGAGAAGGAAAGTCCTTTGTGCAACATCTCTGCTAAATACTGCAGAATGTGAGGCATATGAGGCTGAGTAGTGTCTTGGCCTTTAGCTTGGTTCCAGGCAGAAAACCTTTTCCATTTGTCTGAGTAAGCCTTCCTGGTGCTTGGCCTCCTGGCTTCCAGAATAACATCCAGAACTGCTTGTGAAAGAGGGGCTGGTTGGATGTTTAAAAGATTCGCCATGCAGCCAGGTTTAAGGTTTTTAGCTGGCTGTGTAGAATCTGTTTGTTTTGCTGCGTGAGCAAATGAGGTATTTGAGGCAATATCCATGGTGGGCTGTGAGCCATATTCTTCAATAGCGGGTACCAGTGCTGGCTTGGCCAGTCTGGGGCCATGAGAATCAGTCGAGGTTTCTCCTTTTTGACCTTCAAAAGAACCTTTGTGAGAAGAGGTAATGGAGGAAAGGCATATGCTGTCAGGTTTTTCCAACTGAAGGAGAGAGCGTCCACTTTCCAAGCTTGATGGTGGAATGTCCTTGTACAAAATTTTGTCAGTTGATAGTTTTGAGGACTGGCAAACAGGTCTATATTTGGTAGGCCCCATTTTTGAGTTATCATTGTAAATATTTGTGGGTCTAGCTTCCACTCATGGGGATCTTTGATGTTTCTGCTTAGGTCGTCTGCCAATGTGTTTTTCTGTCCTGGCAGGAATTGAGCTTGTAACTGGACTTGGTAGGCCAGAGCTGTGTTCCATAAGATTATCGCTTGCCTGCAAAGAGGGTAGGAATGTTTTCCCCCTTGTTTGTTTATGTACCACATTACTGTGGTGTTGTCCGTCTTTATTGCAAGTTGTCCTGTCTTTTTGATTTATGTGCAGTTTTCTTTGTTCTGCAGTCCATAGGCCTTGAATGCATTGCCCTGCCATGTGTGCCCCCAGGCATAGTCTGAGGCGTCTGTTGTGATAGTTTGCCTGGTTGTGGGGCAAGGTGAAAGGCTGACCCTTGTTGAGGTGACGTGCCTGTGCCCACCATAGAAATTGCTGTTGAAGGCAGGAAATGAGAGATATCACTATGTCCAAGCTGTGGCTGTGTTGAGACCATACACTTTTTAGGTACCACTGTAATTTCCTCATATGCAGTTTTGCAAATGGTATTATCAGAATGCAAGATGCCATGAAGCCCAAAGCCTGCAGAATTTTTCTTGCAGTTAATTGGGTCTTTGTTGCCATTGTCTTGAAATATTGAGTCAGTTGTAGTTGCTTGTCTGGTGTAAGATAAGCCTTCTGGGCCGTTGTGTCCAAGCTGGCACCCAGGAATGTCATTTTTTGTAAGGGTACTAGTTTTGACTTCTTTTCGTTTACTGTGTACCCCAGGCAATTTAGTTGATGCTTCACAAAAGCCAGATGATGTAAGAGAATGTCTTTTCTTTCTGCTTGGATGAGGCAGTCGTCCAGGTATGGATATATTTGAATTCCTCTTTGTCTGCAGTATGCAATTACTGGTGCCAGGCATTTTGTGAAAACTCTGGGCACAGTAGATAAGCCAAAAGGCAGTGCAGAGAATTGGCAATGGGTTGAACCTGCAATGAAACAGAGGTATCTTCTGCAACTTTGTCTGATAGGGACATGCAGGTATGCCTCCTTGAGGTCCAACATTACCAGCCATGCTTCCTTGCCCAACATGAGAAGTAGCTGCTGTAGTGTTAGCATCCTGAATTTTGGGACTTGTAGGTAAGTGTTTAGAATTGAAAGATCCAGAATTGGTCTCCAAGCATTGTCCTTTCTGGGTACTAGAAAGAGCCTTGAGTAAAATCCTTGGCCTTGCTCTTGAATCGGTACCCGTTGAATGGCTCTCATGGCCATGAGAGCTGTAATTTGTTTTTGAGCCTCTGCCCTTTGATTTAGTGTCAGGTTTGGCATTCCTCTTTTCATTGGCAAGGTGTGAAAGTGGAATCTGTATCCTAGTAAAATTATGTCTAGGACCCATTTGTCCTTTGTGACCATGTGCCAGTTGTCTGCAAAAAGTGCTAGTTTTCCCCCCAAGGGGGCTAACAAAAGAGATTTGTTTGACCAGTTGAGGTGCAAGTCATTGAGTTTGCCTTCTGGTGGGTGGAGACCTGTCTTCTCCTCCTTTCTGGGTTGGAGTGCCCCATTGGCGAGGTTTATACTGGGCTTGTGGTTGTCCTCTGCCCCTTGGGCACCTGTATTTACCCCTCTGAGGTCTGTCAGTGGCTGGAAAGGACCAATTTTTTGTTGGCCAGTTTCTGCTGAAGCGAGGGGGTTATACCTGTAGGAAATCTTTGACTGTCTGCATTGATTTCGCCTTATCTTCCATTTTCTTTAGCACTTCTTCTGCTTTAACTCCAAAAAGAACATTCTGCTGTAAGGGTGCATCCAGTAGTTTTGCATTGACATGATCAGGTAGACTTTGTTCCTTTAACCAGGCATGCCTACGTATAACTGATCCAGTGACAGCTGCTCTGCAGGAGGCCTCCAAAGAATCAAACCCACATTGTAAGGTATGTTTGCCCGCCTGCTCGGTGGCGTGCAACAAATCCTGTACTTCTTTCAATTCAGATTGTTGGGGAAGGGAGGTTATCTTTTGTTTTAACTGAGAGATTAGAAACTGCTGATACATGAGCATATTAAATTGACAATTTAGTGCTCTCATAGCTAATGTGGCTGAGGTGTAAACCTTTTTCCCCCACCTGTCTAGTGCTCTTGAGTCCTTCTCTGAAGGTACTGGGTTTTGAGCCATGGAAGCCTTAGCCCCCTTGGGACCCTGGGAGATAGTCTCTGGGTCAGCTACTGGGCTTTTGTAAAGAAATTTGTGGGAATCAGGTACTCTGTAGTATCTGTCAAGCTTAGCCGGAGCAGGAGGTAGAGAGTCTGGGTTGAAAGTGGATTCTAAATAGACGTCATCCACAATATCCAAAACAGGTGGGATGGCTAGAGGTCTGTGTTGAGGGAGTAAAAGAAACTCTCTGAGCCTTTTCTTGGAATCAGAGAAATCCTGACCTTCCCAGTGGAAATGTTCCCTCATAGTGTGTAAAGTTTCCCCAAAAGAGTAGTCTTCAGGAGGGGAAGTTGAGGGAATAGAGTCCTCAGCATCAGAATCTTCATAAGGAGAGTAGGAATAGTCTTGGTCTTCAGAGGAATACAAAGAAATAGACAGTTGCTCAGAAGAAGCAGAATCTTCCTCTTGTCTAGGCCTTTTGTCAGGAGGAGGCAGTGAACCCCTGATAAGAGAAATCAAATCTTCAGCCATTTTGAGCATCTGTTTCTTAGGCATAGGGCCTTGAACAGGAGACTGAAGTGTAGTCTTTTTAGCTTTAGAAGGAGTCTTAGACTTAGAAAACGTTTTGACTGTGAGAGTTGTCGGTCTGAAAACGCCCTCAGAAACCGATGGCGTTTCCGAAGCACCGACGTCCTTAGAAGGTATGTTGTCGGAAGGGCCTGAAGTAAAAGGCTGCATCAGCCTAGTGCATTCCGTCAAAATATCCGTAGCGGTCTCGGGATCCAGGACTGCGGTAGTCAGGGGCTGCGTCGGAGCCTCACTGATAACCGGAGAACCGGAGACCGGATCAACCGAGGCCTCGGAATTGGGTTTAGGCCTTGGTTGTCGGTCCTTGTCCCTGCGTTTTTTGTGCACGCCGGTAGTCAGTAGCTCTGACGGCATGTTATAGTTAAATTTTCTACCAAAAAAGTGTCGTGCAAAATGAAATCGCCTTTTAATAGTACGCTTATTAAACCTAGCACAAAAACGACAAGAAGTGACGTCGTGATCAGGGCCTAGGCAAGGTATGCAATAAGAATGAAAATCCTTATGAGGTATTTGCTTCCCACAAGAAATACAATTGTTAACTTTTTCTGACATCGGCCTGAGGCAAGAAAAGTTTCCCCAATGGGGTACTTAGCTTTATAGAAGACTTCGGTCTGAAATTCAAATTCGACAATCTCAGGAGTCGGCCAACCCGCACTTGCGAACTGCTTCTGCTTCGGGCACCACGCGGCAAGAAAGACTGAAGAAAATGGTGTCGGTTGCAGTATATGTACCCCTGGCGCACTGACGTCAGGGATGAGGCGACAACAACTGATGTCAGACCAAGACTTTGGAAATCCGGCCGACTGCGGGACCACCTGACGACAGGATAACCCAAGTGTGATGACTACAGCAGGGTAACATGATGAACAGCACTTGTCATGGATTAGAGACTTGTTTCAGGAATTGACAGTTTGTAGTGGATCTATAGGTGTACAACATGAAAAAAAATTATGAGAAGCCATAGCCCCAGCGAGTATGAGAAAAATGTATAGGTGGATACATTTGGTATAATGAACCAGGTAAAATGATAAACAAGAGGTTGAAAAGGAACTCTGAGGCTACAGGTTACAACAGTAGAAACAATAATGGAACAACAAGAAATGTCTGGTTGAAACATTTAAAATGTTAATTAAATTATAATAATAAAAGAATAATAGTAAAGGAGCAAACCAAGGCTCTCAGGAACATATAAAGTCAGTGCATACAAAACAGAAACAGTCCAACCAATGATAGAATTATATCCAAATTTATTCTTGAACAGATAGGTAAGCGCTTTCACCCTTTCGGGCTTCCTCAGACCAATAAAACTCCAGAAAAAAGTATACTTTATATAGTGCATTAATTAGTTAAACAAGTTAATCAGAAACAAGGCAGGTCCATTCACATCATTACCTTAGAGTCATATTCCCAGCAATAAAATCAGTTGAGCATTAGACAGATACTAATCTATTCTAACTATAATCATAATTATAAACTATAAGTGATGTTGGTGCTAGTGGTTCACAGTGTCATACTAGTCACTGTGGAAGATGTAATTTTTGTGATTACATCGATGACAGTGCTATGTTTGTACACCCCTTCACGAGACAAGAGTTTATATTTTGTGTTAATGCTGATTGCCTGACAGAACACGTGGTCTATCTAGCACACTGTACAATGTGTGCTGCCTGCTATGTCAGGAATACCGACAGGAAGTTTAGAGATAGGATAAGAGAGCACATGTACCAGATTCGTATTGTCTCAGACACCAATGCACTCTCCAAACATGTGCAAGAATATGGTCACTGACATAGTTTTAAGTTCATGGTCATTCAGACCATAAGTCCAAACATCCGAGGAGGGGATCTTAGAAATTTCACAGAAAGATGTGAGCTTAAGTGGATCATCAGACTTAGGGCCAATAAGACACCTGGCTTGAATGACAAGGTGCCCCTGAAACCCATGTTGAAAGCTTGCAGGCTTACAGTTAAGTAGTTTTTCTAGTAGTGTTTTAGCTTCCTACATTGTGACCCTCTGCATACATACTTTAGACCTAGGCTCCAGGCTGTATAGGTTCGGTATGTTTATATGTACTTACTTTTATGTATTTTTTCCATGCACTTAATATACGCAATACATGTTTTATGTAGTTATGTCTATGGATAGGACTTTTCTTCAGTTGGAGTCTGCTTATGCTAATCATTTTTATTGTACTTTATGGTCTATTTGCCCATTTTAAAAAATGTTGATCAAGTTTATGTTATTAGCAGACATGTTTACAGTCATAATAGGTTAGTGCCTGCTTAGTGCTTAACTATTTTATTGTTGGTTATATGGTTTTAAGGTAATGATGTAAATGAACCCCAGAAACATGCGTCGAACGTTTGTTGGCTCATAGCTAAGTAGTTCTCTTAGTAGTGCCTTAGCTTTGTGACCTTCTGTACATACATTTGAGACTTAGGTTCCAGTTTCTGTAAGTCCATATGCATTAATTTTCATGTATTTCTTTGCATTCCATGTATATCATATATATTTTTTATACATGCAGTCTTGTCTATAGATAGGGCTTTATTTTAATGGGGAGTTAGTTAGAGTCCACTTATTTGATGGTCCGTTTGTCTGTTTTTATAATTGTTGATCGAGTTTTTGTCATTTATAATTATGATTATAATTAGAATAGATTAGTATCTGTCTAATGCTCAACTGATTGTATTGCTGGGAATATGACTTTAAGGTAATGATGTGAATGGACTTGCCTTGTTTCTGAGTAACTCGTTTAATTAATTAAAGCACTATATAAAGTATAGTTTTTTTCTGGAGTTTTATTGGTCTGAGGAAGCCTGAAAGGGGTGAAAGTGCTTACTTATATGTTCAAGAATAAATTTGGATATAATTCTATCATTGGTTGGACTGTTCCTGTTTTGTATACACTGACTTTATATGTTCCTGAGAGCTGTCTGCCTTGGTTTGCTCCTTTACTATTATTCTTTTATTATTAGACATTGCTGCTGTTTTTTTTAGTAAGGAGCATTTACTCCCTGGTTTCATCATTTTGTGTCTTATTTCGTTAATTAAAATATGATTCACCTGGGATCTTTTTTAGCATACCAGCTAAAGAAATATGCCTCACCTGATAAGAGATATTGGGTCACATGACAGGGCATTGCTGGCTGCCATGTCAGAAGGATGGGCTGGATGCTATGTTAGGAGAGTGGGTAGGTAGTACACTTCCGCGATGGACAGCAGGGCAAAGGAGACATGCAATGGGGCAGGAAAGGCAGACGGGGGTGCACAGAGAAATGGGGTAGTGGACAGTGGATAGAGAAACATGGAGATCCAAGGAAGTTGGAAATTAAAAGGATTTTTGAACTACTTCATCTGGTGAGAGCGGTGAATAGAAAAGTTAGATTTAGATCCTTTACAGAACTGTATCCAATGAAGGATTTTCATAGCAAAGAATGGTGGAATTACATGTTGATAGGGATTAGATGGACTGTGTCATGGAGGCAAGGATCATGCAAGAGGGTAGCCTTTCCAGCAGAACAGAGAAGAGTGGGAAGGGATGATAATATATGCAGATCTCGATAAAAGTACAGGCAGTTGAATACAAGTTGTTAATATGGGCAGAATACTAAACAGTAATAACATTTAGGTGGATTGGGAGAGGTTTGGGAGATATTTGACAGTTTCACATAGTAGCAGAGATTGGGGACAGAAAGAAAAACCTGTTTTAAACACTGACTGTTCTTGTTACAGAGGGAGAGAGAGAGAGAGATGGACAGGAAAAAGAATGACAGATGCAGGCATTGTCAAACATCCAATGTGCAAACATTTTACATGTTCTGGTGTCATATTTAGGACAAGAAATGACAGGAGGTATCTAATATAGGATGGCTAAGCATGTCTGGGAAAACATCAAAGAGAACGTGGGAATTTATCAAAGGGTGGGAGGAATAGGAACAGAAAGATGGATTGACCAGGAAAAATTTATATAGAAGAGATGTTGATGGCACCAGTAATTAAAACTATTGTAAATAACAAATGGAAGGAGGTAAAGGAGTCAGAAAGCATGCCATTCAGAAAGGAATTATTGAATCTAATGTGTAGAATAGTAAACAGTTATGAGATGGTGCAGTAACAAAAAAGACTGTGACATGATTTTAAAGGACTGCAGTTGAATGATCAAGGAGGGGTACAGTAGAAGAATTAAATTAGTAAATGGATATTATAAGAGGCCATGCAGTACTAGGGAAGTCATCAGAAGTAGATGTGGAGTTGAAAAAATCTTACATGGTGTGGGGGCAAATTATTCTGCAATACAAGAGTATGTCAGGAATTTGACTGGATATGAGAGTTTAACAGCAGCATGGAAATTTAACAGGAAACAAAGCTCATGGGAGGTAGTGAGCTTAAGGTAAAATAAGGGGAGAATGTATAATTAAATCTTGCCTCAAAAAGTACAGTTGTGAAAGTTGATCTTACCATAACAGTAGATGTTTGAATGATCACTGCTGCTGTAGCCATAGCTATATAGGGTTATATCAGGCCAGCTTCCAAATCTTCAGGGCACCTTCCATGCACCCAAACTATCAAACAGCTCAAGCTGAGCTTACTAAAAGGCAAGTTTGAGCACACTATTCTGAAGTTCTTCCTATGGGCTGTGATTAAATAAGACTTCCTATAAACCTGTTGTGCTTAAAGCAAACTGATTTGGCAATAAAGCAGGTACACATATGTAGTCTTCCTGGATCTAAAATACCCTCTGACATACACCAGACAAATGTAAGTGTACTTTTATTCAACTGTTCACAGTCAGGAGCAAATAACACCATCAGCTATCAGCTAAAAGCCTTATAAGTACTGTATCACACACCTGCTTTCTAAACACCATTTTACATTCACACGTAAAGGGTACTGTTCCCTGAGCAAGGGTAAACATTTTATTTAATATGCAAATGCTGTAGTAACCAGCGAACAAATCATTTTCACAAATTTTTGGGCTACAGCCTAGTCAACCCTAAATGTGAGGATTTGATAAAGACTGTTATAAGGGCCTTAGAGGAAGCACTGCCAATGATATGGATAATTGGTTTCTGTTTCATTTACCATGTTTCAGTTTACTGCCCTTTTTTTCATGGTGGTGATGATCCAGCTATTTGCAATAACATAACTTTCTACTGTTTCCCTCTGGAAGACCTCAATCCAGCTCTCTAACTCATGCATGTGTAGCTTGCCTATGGGTATGCCAACCTGTTTAACAAAGTGGATATCTTCAGCATTAAGTCCAACAGCTGTAATGACTGAAATGTTAAACCCAGAAAATTGGAAAAAGTAGCATAGTTGTGAAAACACATACCAAAAGAGCTACAGATATGAAAGCTCTGTATGTGAACAGAATACTTGGATGAGTGCTCCACCAAAAGATTCAATACAAATGGCCTGGCTGCAGAAAGAATAGTGACAGCATTTATTATAAATCACTTTCACTATTCGAAGAGACTGCATCCGGTTGTCATATTATATCAGATTTATAATTAATTGATAATTAGTAATTCATTAATTTTCATTCATTTGGGTTTATTTTGCAGCACATGTGGATTTGCTATAAAAAAGGAACGTACATAAAAATTGAGCAGTACTCTACACAATGACTTCCATGTTGTATACAAACAGAAATGTACATACACACATACCTATACATAAAGTGATGTAAAATATTAATATATTAATTTATGGCAGTCAAGGTACTTACTTGAAGATCAGTTGGTTGCAAGATTATGAATTTAAGGTTCATAATGACATTATAAAATACTGGAAAGGCTTGAAGCTTTATCACACAAATTTTACCTAAGTTAAGGAACAAACCTCAAGTCTTTTTTTAGTATTAAGTTGTTTAACACTAATGTAGATGACGAAATAAGAAGTTCATGTATAACATCAAGGAATTATGCTCCTAAAAGGCATGAAGCTAGGAACACAGAATTGCTAGATCTTATATTTATTATTTTATTTATTATTTTATTTTACATTTGTTGACCGGGCTAGTCTAGCTGGATATATGTCCATTTTCAGTAGAGGCCCGGGGAGAAAAGCTCCAAGCAAAACAAAATGGGAAATTTAACAATGAATATAACTATGAGAAGTACAATACAGAGTTAGCACTCTGATAGAGAACAGTTATAAAATAAATTTGTAAAACTAAACACTTTTAGTGGAAATTAAACTAAACAATTCTACAACTCACAGTAGAAGGTATAAGCAAGTCTTAGAAAAGGGAAAAGAATATATATATTAATCTAAAATTCCTGAGTAAGAGTCAGTAGTAGTAAGTCAATTTGGAGGTAAAGGTTATAGGAGTAGTGTATAGGGTTATGGACAGAAGTGAGAAAAGATGTCAATCTGGGTTAGTGCATGGACAGAGCCAATGAGCTTTGAGATGTTCTTTGAGGTGTTTTTTAAACAGAGAAGTAGAAGTAAGGGAAGTTAAGTCAGCAAGAAGCTGATTCCAGAATTTTCCTGCAGTGTTTGAGAAGTGTGAATCCCCAGCTTTGTTGTTAGCTTTATTAGAGGAGACTAGAAGTTTGTTAGCAGAGCGTAGTGTAGGTAGATTCATATAAGGTGTAACAAGATTAGTGAGGATAGAGGTATTATTAGGGTGGTATAGGATCTTTTGAGTAATAAGCAGTTGTTGATACAGTATGTGGCTATGAAGTTCTAACCAGCCAAGCTGTTTGAGGTTAAGGCAATGGTGAGTTTTAAAGGGTGAGCTTGTGATGAATCTAGTTATGCTATTATAACAGGTAGAGAGTTTAGAGAGGTTGTTTTTGGATAGGTTGGTGTATATAACAGAGGCATAGAAAAGGGTGGAAATGAGGTGAGTCTGGGCAATTGTTTTTCTTGCAGGAGGAGTAAGAAAGGGTTTTATTCTATAGAGGGTGCCAAGTTTTTTGTTAACAGACTTAATAGTTGAGTTAATGTGTACGTCATAGTTGAGTTGATTATCAATAGTTACACCAAGTAGGCGGGTTGTAGTCTCTGGGGTAATGTTGGTACCATTGTTAGAGGTTATAGAGAAGGAAAGAACAGGTGATTTATGAGTAGGAGTAAAGAGTAGTAGTTTTGTTTTTTTGGGATTTAGGAGGAGGCAGTATTGCATAAACCAGTCTTCAACCTTCTTAAAAACAGTTTGGGTGAGAGAGTGGAGAGAGGTTATACTCTTGGCTGTACAGATTAAGGTGGAGTCATCTGCATACTGAATACAGGTGGCTTGGGGTATGTTAGTATGTAAGTTGTTAATAAATAAGGAGAAGAGTAGGGGACCTAAGATAGAGCCCTGGGGTACTCCTATTTTTACTGGTTGTAACGAAGACAGGATGTTATGCTAAAGTACTGCTTGCTCTCTGTTTTCCAGATAAGATCTAAACCATTGTATGGCTTGAGGATCTAGAGAGTGAGCCTTTAGTTTGTCTAGCAGTAGGTTGTGGTTAACCATGTCAAAGGCTTTTGATAGGTCAATAAATAATGCAGAGGAATATAAGTTATTGTTACGATTTTTATTTATGGAGTCAGTAAAGGATAGTAGGGCAGTTGATGCACTGTGGAATGGCCTAAAACCATGTTGGCAGTTTGCTAGTAGGTTATTTTGTAATAAGTGGTTGAGTAGCTGTTTGTGAATACATTTTTCCATTATCTTAGCTAATGGGGACAGTAGGGCAATAGGGCGATAGTTAGAAAGTTCAGTAGATTGTCCTCCTTTATGTAGAGGGATGATATGGGATATCTTCCATAGAGCAGGGATTTTGCCCTCAGAGATAGATCTGTTAATAAGGATAGAGATGGGATAGTCTATGGCTTTAGCGGCTATTTTTAGGTATTCAGATGGGAGTTGGTCAGCAGAAGGGGTGCAAGGCTTCAATTTTTGAAGTAGCTTACAGATGAAATATATAGATACAGGTTGTATTTGAAAGGTAGGTATAGAAGTATTGCAGATATTTGGTTGTGAAGCAGTGAGAGGAGGTAGAGAATTGGCCAGGGTTTGAATGGCTTCTGTAAAGTAGTTATTAAAGGCATCAGGGATCAGGTTGGAGTTGTTACTATTGAAACCGGTTGGGTTTGGAGTGGTGGTGTGGCCTGGTTGAAGAAGTTTGTTTATCCCACTCCAGAATTTTTGTGGGGTTTGTTGATTGGTCTGTTGGAGGCTGAGGTAGTAATCTTTTTTGTCTCTAAGAATATCTCTTTTGGTGGAATTTCTTAGTTGTTTAAATTGGAGGTGGGTTGTTGGACATTTGGTAGATCTCCAATTAGCCCATATTTTATTTCTGAAGTGTATCTTTTGCCTGGTTTGTTTTGTGAGCCAGGGGGCACATTTGGTTTTTATTCTAGTTGAGCGATAAGGGGCATTAGAGTCTAGGATATTAAGAAATTTAGTGTTGAAGTAAGTAACTGCTTCGTCTAGTTCTAGATAGGTTAGTGGTGACAAGTCACAAGCTTGCAATTCGGTTAAGAAGCTGTCTGGGTTAAAACTCTTTTTTGACTGGGAGGTTTTGAGATTATGTGTGGAGGGAATGTGGGTTTTTTGTTTAATAATGTAGGTAAGTGTGTGGTCACTGATATCATCTGGGAGGGTTCCTGGAGTATAAGATTCAGGGTGGCTGTTTATAAAGATCCAATCCAGAGTACATTCCTTGTTAGTGGGTTTATGGATTCTTGTAGGAGTTGTAATTAGTTGAGAGAATCCAAAGAGGTTTATATGGTTGGTGGGGTTGAGAGAACTACAAGAAGACCAGTTTATATTAACGTCACCAAGTACAATGGTCTCCTGGGGTAGATGGGTAGATAAATGACTAAGCAAGTTTTCTAGAGAATTTGTATTGTTACCTGGAGGTAGATACATGCAAATTATATAGATTGATTTAGAGTTATTGATTTGGAGTTTGATAGTTAGGGTTTCAGATTTGGTATCTATTGATGGGAGCACATTAATGAGGGAAATTTGTAGCTTTGATTTGTAAAGAATGGCTATACCCCCACCTTTTTTCATTTTACGGTAATTTCTGAGGATGTTATAGCCAGGAGGGCTAATTTCTTGGTCGAGAGTAGATGGTTTTAGCCAAGTTTCTGTAAGACATAGAATGTCAAATGAGTGTACATCAAGGAGTGCATGCAGGTGGGAAATTTTATTGTTTATACTTCTTATGTTAAGGTGAGCTATCAGGAGGGAGTTAGTTGGTTTAATAATTGTAGAAGTTATAGGTACTGTTACATTGGTAGGGTTAGTTATGGCATCAGTATGGGGGCCAGGGTTTGGATGAATGTCACCATCTAGGAGGGTGTGTTGCTGGGGGTATTGTAGAGATTTTAAGAGTTTATGAAGGCTATTAGGAGGCTTCTTTGTAGAGAAGTGAATAATGTGAGTTGTTTTGTGGAATTTAGGTAAAGAGTAATTAGAAACATAGGTTATATTACTATGGTTAAGGGAGAAGGTGAATGAGGATGGTAAAGTTTGTTGGCTATGATGGTTTTGTTCAGATAGAGAAAGATATTCATAGGAGGTAAGTGAGTATGGTATGGTAAGAATTGCTAGTGTGGTAGTTAAGAGTAGTAATTTGGTTAAATTAGTTTTATTTGTAGAAGCCATGGTAAGAGGATTTAAGTAGGGAATAGTTAGTGTTAATATGTATTGTAATAAGGAGACAAAGTGTTTTAAGATATTGAGCAGGTTATAAGTTAAGTTGGTAAGTAGTTAACAGGGTAAGATAGGAGGTAGAGTAGTTGTAGTTAAGATTAGAAGACAGAGGGAGTGGTAAGAAATACAGATTAGTAGTACTAATCAGGTGAGAGAGTTATGGGAGTGGTTTGGTGATGTAGTGGTATGGGATAGGTGGAGATAGGAAGGGGGAGTGGCAGTGAAGTATAAGTGTAGAACCAGTGGGGTGGGTGGGAATTGGGGGTAGGGTAGGGGAGCGGAGTGAGCCCGTAGGGCGAACGGAGCGGGTAGAAACAGACAATGGAGCAGCTGGAGGAGAAACAATCAGTAGAGCACAGTCTAGAAGGTAAGTCAAGTATGTCTAAGGAGAGAGGGAGCAGAGAAAAGTTAGAGGTCTGTTAGAGACACAGGAGAGTATAGTGAGTTAAGATAGAGGGTATATTGTAATTTCGGAGTCGTTTAAGGTCAAAGAAGTTTAAAATAGATAAAGCAGAGGAACAAAGGAAAAGCAGAATAAATCTTGGATGGGATAGGGGTGCCACCTACAGGGCAAAGCTAGAAGTACAAGCAGCTACAAAAGGAAGGTAGGCTATGGCAGATTACAAAAGGGGGAAGGTAGTAAGAGAGATACTAATAGGTGATGTAGTAGTAAGGTCAACAAGGTAGCTAGTTTGGGGGGAGGGAGGCTACTGGCTGACTGTCCTCAGAGCTTAATTTAGAACCCCTAAAGCTACAGTGATCAGTACTATGCTTTACAGGTAGGCCATGGAAACATACTTTCTTAATTCCTTAACAGTGAGTGCAGGGAGTAGAGGCAACAAGACGAAACCATGGGTCCTTTTGTCAGCTGGTAGGTAGATTCTCAGAAGAATTATAGGCTGGAACAGCACAGTGTAGATCAGAGTATTTGAGGGAGAGAGAGAGACAACAGTGGTAGTGAGTGGCAAGAAGCCCGCATAGACAGAGTAAGATAATTAGGACATTAGTAACACTTCAACAGTTAGACATTGTACATTCACTAAGCTAACAGTATCAAAACGGAGCTTATCTTTAGTTATATAAATGTATCCTACAGGTTAAATTCTGTAGGCTAAGTAGGACAGCATGTAGCACATTGGTAAAGACATAATTACACATAAAGGCATATGAAAAACAGTACAACCAAAACAGGAACAATGCATAGAAAAGTATCAGAAATTATATAAAAATCACCTGGTGGGAGTTAGTGTTGGTAGCCGACTAGCTCAAAGTCTACACTAGAATTTGTTAAAAAGAATAAGTGGAGTCACAGCATGAAAGTTATGTAGCCTATGGTGTCCTATTTAACAGTTCATTTGAAATCTACAGGGGCTAACAGGGACAGATAATTCAGAGAATATATCCTCAAAATATTAGTCTTTGCATTCACAGATACCAATCCTCATTTACAAATGTAACAAACAGAGGTTGAGAGGGTCCCTAACATCCTGAGGGCCAGAGCACGGGTGACAGTTGCATTAACTATGGCGTTTCATTATGCACGTGGAAACATCCACGTGGGCTTAGTGCCACTAATAACCATGCAGTTTAATTTAGGTATACGGACTATAGATTAGGCTGCTATTTCTTGTTATTAATCCATTCGTTACTGACTCCAAACTACAGCTCAGCATAAGTAATTGGATACTAGTAACTATAAGCTACGCTGTAGCTTCTTATTTGCAATCTAGCCGATTCTGGCTTCAAATTGTAGCTCGAGAAGGTGTCTACAGCTCCCAACCAACATACCAGTAATTGCAGGGTACAAGGAGTGCTCAAGAAAAGACCCACATCAGTCTTTCTACGTCCCCCAAGAGAAACAGGCTGAATGTAATAACAGCTAAAGCTTCTAATTTGCAATCAAGCAGCTACAGGCTGCTCAATAAGATGCAAAAGACCTACAGTACACTATGTAAGTCCCCAAGTAAGGTTATCTACATATACAAGTTAGTCAATATAGGGTACAATACGTGGACAAAACATAGAGACAGAGAAGGTCAAAAAGCGAACGCTTAAAGCGATCACTTAAGCTAGCGATTCAACTAACTCCCAATGTATCAAATAGCCAATACTGGGCAATAGCTAATAAGCAAACAGTAGAAACTGCAGCCGTTTAGGATTCTACTAGCTCTCTATGTAGTAAAATAGCCGTACATGCTAAAGCAAACAAGCAAACAGTATAGACTGCAGCTGTTTCAGATTCAACTAGCTCTAAATGTAGTAAAATAGCCGTACATGCTAAAGCAAAAGAGCAAACAGGATAAACTAAAGTCGATTCAGAATCACGTAACACTCGATGTATAAAATAGTTGTTACAGGCTGAAACTAGTAAGCAGACAGGGTAAAATGCAGTCGTTTCTGATTGTACTAACTCTCAATGAATAAAATAGCCATTACAGGCTAAGGCAATAAGCAGTGGGATAAACTGCAGCCGTTTCAGTCTAGGGGAAAGTTTGTCGTTTGTAACTGTGAAGCAAGCGTAGAACAGCAGAACCTTGATATTTAACAAATAAGCTAATCATTCATCAGATATTTAAATTGTAGCCGGAATTTCTATGTAAGCAGCAGTTACAGGACACATTAATGCAGCTCAAAGCCTTTCAATTAATTTGTTCCATCAACAAAAACAATTATATACCTTTTTATTGTTACAGAATTGCACTAATTATTTATTTTTTATTTTACATTTGTTTACCGAAAAAGTCTGACTGGACCAAATAGCCCATTTTCAGTGGAGGCCCGGGGGAAAAAAGCTCCATTACAAAGGAATTTTAACAATGATTAATATATTATATACACTTACAAGCACAGGTGAGGTGAATTATGCAATACATAACATAGACAAGAATTGTATTATAGATCCATGGCTTGTGGAGATGGTAGAGCCTCCATGATACCCTTAGGATCCACAATGAGCCCCAGCAATACTAGATTAAGTTGGGGGATGGTAGCAGACAAGCTAGTAGATCCAGTGTGGATGTGGGGCACTGGGGGCTGAGCCAATGACAATGATAACCAAAGGGGATCAACAAAAGAATAAACTATACTTTGGGATGATCTGCACCTCTCATCCAAAGGTTCTGTATGCTGTCCAGAACGTTTGCTACCCCCATTCTGCATTTTTAGGCAGAGTTCATCTAAGAAGCATCAGTGCACAGGTGGCATACTTGTCTTGGATACTGGAAGATCAGAAGGCCCTGGATTCTATTCCCACCCCAGGTGACACTGAAGTGCTGCACAAAGAAGGTGCTTCACTTCTTGAGTGCACCATCCTTCAGATGTGACATTTAACCAAGGCCTCATCAACTTGAATTGGTGGTAGCCCAGGTGGATGTAAAAGATTTTATAGGTTCATAGGTTTATAGGTTCATAGGTTTATACTAGGCTATCTGCCCTAAGGCATTTATAAGCCTAGCCCAAATGTTTGTGGCTTATGCCACCCCTTATATGAAAAAATACTGTGCCCATTAGTTTGTTGTGCCTCTGTCCAGCAGTGACACAGAGATGATTCCCGGGGTAAACCTACGATCTCCCATCCACAGGTCTAGATTTCTCTTGAACAGAGTCAGCGAGGTGCTCTGCCTCACATGGCACCCAGAAAACAATTATGGGACGTTCCCTAATGCCCTGGCTAAATTTCCCATAGTAGTATAAATACCACCTCAGGTCTCACCTGAAAAGACATCACTAGCCTAGTAGGACTAACTTGGTCAATAAAGAATGAATAAATAAATAATGAACATGCTAACCTGATGAACAAATCAAACCATAAGCTAGACTTTAAAGGGGGACTAATCAATGCCAGGAAGCTTAATAACAAACTGTCCAATCTGTAGGCACTTGTGTATTTGGAAGTCCAAGTTTGTCTAGAGACTGAAACGTGGGTCAGATGTAATAGCAGCATGCTTCCTGTACTTGGATTATGTGCTTGGAAGTCCAAGTTTGTCTAGAGACTGAAACATGGGTCAGATGTAGTAGCAGCATGCTTCCTGTACTTGGATTATGTGCCTATCATGCCTTTACGTCTACTGGAAATGGAAACATCCAGCTCAGTTTATCGATTTTCCTGCAGTCTTTCTGAAATGTGAGAGCTTTTACCAGGCACATATAGGATCATGGATTTATATTTTGTAAGTCCTGAACTGAAGTCATGCATTTCAGAGTTTTGGTATATGTTATGTCTGTCTGTCTTTCTCTGCCTCCATATAAATCTAACAATGTTTCCAGCTAAATGACATTAGCATTGAAATAATGGAAACCAGCAAACAACTGCATGAAAAAGTAGTCATCCATAGCCTTCTCAGACAAACATACTTATGAGACAACTTTTCCTATCGGGTCTTCCAGTTTTGCCACTAAAAGTGTATTTCTTTGATGACATTCTTCAACAACCTTTATCTATCTGTCACTGATCCAGTCAGGATAAAACAGACAAACAGCTGTGGGTTCAGTTCAAGTAGCTTTATTACACATAAACACATCAGAATGAGGCTTTGTAACTTAAACTTAAATAAATTTATAAGCAGACTGATTATAGTGGGGTTCAATTGATCAGTCACAGCATGAAGTTAAAGGGAAGAGTAGTGGAAGCTAGGTTAAGAAGGGAGGTGATGATTAGTGAACAGCAGTATGGTTTCATGTCAGGAAAGAGCACTACAGATGTGATGTTTGCTCTGAGAGTGTTGATGGAGAAGTATAGAAAAGGTCAGAAGGAGTTGCATTGTGTCTTTGTGGACTTAGAGAAAGCATATGCTAGGGTGCCTAGAGAGGAGTTGTGGTACTGTATGAGGAACTTGGGAGTGTCAGAGAAGTATGTAAGAGTAGTACAGTATATGTACAAAGGTAGTGTGACAGCAGTGAGGTCTGCAGTGGGAATGACGGATGTGTTTAAGGTGGAGGTGGGAATGGGGATTACATCAAAGATCAGCTCTGAGCCCTTTCTTATTTGCAATGGTGATGGACAGGTTGACAGACAAGATCAGACAGGAGTCCCCGTGGACTATGATGTTTGCAGATGACATTGTAATCTGTAGTGAGAGTAGGGAACAGCTGGAGGAGACCCTGGAGAAGTGGAGATATGCTCTAGAGAGAAGAGGAATGAAGTTAATCAGGACTAAGAGAGAATATAAGTGTGTGAATGAGAGGGAGGATAGAGGAATGGTGAGGATGCAAGGAGTAGAGGTGGCGAAGGTGGATGAGTTTACATACTTGGGATCAACAGTTCAGAGTAATGGTGAGTGTGGAAGAGAGGTGAAGAAGAGAGTACAGGCAGGATGGAATGGGTGGAGAAGAGTGTCAGGAGTGATTTGTGACAGACGAGTACGAGTAAGAGTGAAAGGGAAGTTCTACAAGAGGGTAGTAAGACCACCTATGTTATATGGGTTTGAGACAGTGGCACTGACAATAAGGCAGGAGTCAGAGCTGGACATGGCAGAGTTAAAGATGTTAAGATTTGCACTGGGTGTGATGAGGGTGGACAAGATTAGGAATAAGTATATTATAGGGTCAGCCCAGGTTGGAAGGTTTGGAGACAAAACCAGAGAGACAAGATTATGTTGGTTTGGACATGTTCTGAGGAGGGATGCAGAGTATATTGGGAAAAAGATGCTAAGGATGAAGCTGCCAGGTAACACGAAAAGGGGAAAGCCTAAGATAAGGTTTATGGATGTGGAGAGAGAGGACATGCAGGTGGTTTGTGTGAAAGAGCAAGATGCAGAGGACGGGAAGAAATGGAAACAGATGATCCACTGTGCCAACCCCTAAAGGGAGTAGCCAAAAGAAGAAGAAGATAAGCAGGCTGACTACCACACTCATACATGTTAACACTCTGGCTGTTCTCTCAAAATGGCACTGCTGCCTGCATGTGCTCACTATTTATATGCACGTGCCTACACATGGAAATGCTTCTTAAAGATTCATACACATGTTTTGTTCTACACTAGCCAACCATAATAGCTCAATTTCATTCTCTGATGTAGACTTTAAAGAAGTGAATAGAGATGATTTGCACTGACTTATCACTCTTTGTGAGATTACTCTCACCAACACTCAATCCTAAAAGCAAACTTTGTTTCTGCTCCTTTTCAGGGCATTATTAGATGACATGGAAGTCTGCTAGACTCTGTTCTGAGGGCTAGGTTTCTAGTTGATCTGTTCATATCTCTTAATTCCAATAAGTCTGTGTGATGTTCCCAAAACACATAATATGGGCATTATTATTATATTTACTCTGAACATTACACTTCCACAGATAAATTCACAGTCACATACAAAAACATTCACATGTGCATGCAAACACCACAAAAGTAACCATGGGAAAGTCAAAGGTTCCTGAATTCACTGATCAGCAATTCACTGCAAAGTGTGAGGAAAGCAGTGCACCCAGCAAAAATTCACATGGAAACAGGGACACTATGCAGACTACACGTACATGCACACAAAAGGTACCTCAGATAGCAACTGAGCCAGAAAGCAAGCATAGTAAAGGAACATCACTAATTGCTTCACCACCATGCTTCTCTGCTTTAAACTCCATACTCAGAGTATAACATATAACACCATATGTACAGGTATCACATACTGTATATGACACCATACATACAGGTCTCATATAATGTATATGACACCATACGTACAGGTCTCATATACTGTATATGACACCATAAGTACAAGGTGTTTTGTTTTTTGAAGCAGAGAAGTAAGTTCTCGTTTTCAGCAATAGCTTGGTTGCTTCCTTACTAAAGTGAATATCCCAGAGCAAGTGTTTTATATGTATGTTGTAATGACTGACTTTAAAGTGAATCCTTTTATACAAGGGAATCACAGAAGAGATATAATTTTGTTTTAATTGTAAAATGACAAAGAGCAACGGTATTTTAAATTAATATGTGGCTTTGATATTGCAGGATAAATGAAAATGTCAATCTAAATTAAAAAATATGTTCACTGCACTAAAATACATACATAAATGTGCAATAACAGAATTAAAACATGAAGAGCATGAAATGGTACTGTTATATAGCACTTCTATATTTTTATTTTGCAATTACACTGAGTTATGCCTTCATTTTCACAAAAGCAAATGGATTAACTGTATATTTTTTTTCCAAATAATAGACATCTTGTCAGTTGTGACAGTGTTCTGTCGTTTTATGGGCTATGGTTATCTTGTAACAAAACTATTAACCTTCAGAGATTATGCATAAATAAATCTTTAAGGAATAAATTTCTGGACATTTCATTACACAGAGACTCAAATGCTCCACTAATGCTGTGCTGGTAATGATATAGCAGTCTAGTACAGTTAATATATGCTGAAATCACCATACCTATGCAGGAAGAGTCTAGGTCAAACTTAACAAGTGTACATAGGTTCTCAGTGTGACATCACTTGCTTTTCTAAGGGCTTCTCCACTAATTTTACAAAAAAAAAAATCATATTCCCTGGTGGTATCATTAACACAATACCAACTCAGTCAGCAAGAAAAAAAAAAAAAAAACTTTTAGGTGATTAACCAAGAAAGCACAGAAACATTTATAATTAGTTCCAAGATTTTTCACTGTGGTATACTTTCAATACAACTGATATGATTTAGAACTAAACATTGGCATCGTCCAAATATTTCCTGACTGTCTTATTGTATTCTCCTCCATCCCTGAAGTGCAACATTTTTAATAATGTTACTATTCAAGTCTGTAGCACTAATAAACATCCCAGTCTCATGTGTAAAGGGTATAACAAAGTTCAACAAAACAAATGTCCTAATAAAAGCACAATGTATGTCCATACTTATGACTATGAGAAGGGCAGCAGTTTAAAATTCCCATTTTGGAAAAAAGAGGTTAATTAGTCTGAGTGCCTAACATTACTAATGCATGACATTTTTTTGTTACATGTTGGGCTCAGTTTAACAATCACAGCATGGATATTTGGATATTGATATTTCAAGAATCAGTACACGATGGCAAACTTTGATGATATTATCATTTGTAACATACCAAAAATAAAACATTTTTTCTTTCATTTAAGTAAAGAATTGTCACATTAGTACATGAAAATAACAATCAAGAGGTTTTACAGCTATCTGCCTTTCAGTCAATTACAACATCTTTGTAAAGACAACACCCAACACAAATGCATATAGGGAATTTTAAAACATGAACTCAAAGATAGTTATTATTAGCTAATATTTTATTAGTGTAGATATCGTTGCATATGGCTATGAAAATTATAAGACTCTGTACTTCACTGAGTCTTTTTTATTTTGTTTTGTTTTATTTTATTTTATAACTACCGTCCATGAAGTATTATGTGAAATGGGAATGCATCTCTACCTGGTAAGAAAAGGAAGGGAGTATGTTACTGTATAGACATCATTTACCAATGTAAGGCTGACCAGATTATTTTTAGATTATCCAACAACTTTATCATTCAGAGGCATTTTATTTGACGTATTGTTGTAGGAGGGGTTGCATTTTGAACTCTGTAACTGTTAGAGGCATGAGAATTATTTTTTTTTTTTTAGTATGAAGTTTCCCATTAGGAAAGCATGTATGTTTTCTTTAAGTTAAGTATCTGTACTCATTATTCTTTTGGTTAACAACATTGCTAGAGAGGTTTATGTTGAAAAGAAGAAGCAAAAGTTAAGACTGTATATGTCTTTTTTAGTAGTATATGTAATAGTCTTTATATTCTGAAGTTTAAGCCTCAGTGATAAAGAGTAAGGATTAGTAACCCATGGATGTAGCGGCAAAATACAGGGCGGATACCTGGGGTAGATTATAAATAAAAAAAAATTCTTCTAGTGATGCACTCAATTCCATGAGCCACTTCCAGGATGCCCTTGGGTACTATACCAGCACCAGCCATCAGATGGAGATAGCCCCAGGATGGTAGGCGAGTCTGGTAGATCCACTGATGGATGGGGGATACTTCTGCACTAGCCACAACCATGAAATGGAGATAGCCCAAGTGCAGTAGGAGAGGCTAGTAGATCTAATGATGTAAGGGGCACTGTAGGGACCATAAGGAGTCAAACAGATTGGGGGGGGGGTAACAAACAGTGAGAGAAGTGCTCTTTTTTAATTTCTCCAAGCCTTTTGGGTTTCTAATACCATGACGGGTATGGACCCCAGTTGTTTTAAATGTTGCACAACTTAGAATGATTTCCTCACTACTGTAGACATGCGATGGTCAAAGGCTAGATTGCTGCCTCTATGTGCCCCTAAGTCCCTGACGGGTCAACTCTAAGGGGTGTGTTGTCAATTTGGTAGTTACCAAGAGTGGATAACTTCCCAAAAAATACTATTATACATTTCTTGGCATGTACTTTTAGTCAATGGCTCTGACTCCAGTTGTTTGTCTGTGTTAGCCCTTCCTGGAGAACATTTGTGTTGAAGTGAGATTCAATGACAGCTCCTAATTTGCAATCATTTGCAGATTTAGTCAGCCAGAGACCATTGACATTGTCCTTGACTTCAGAGAAGTAAATGCCAAAAAGTAGCAGTCCAAGGACTGATCTCTGAGGGACTCCACTTCTGACTGACCTCTTTGTATAGGTGGACCCCCCATTTCTAACTTCCTGGGTCCTATCTGTGAGCCAGTTGTCTATCCATCGGGTGACATATGGGTTTGTACCTAACCTCTTGAGTTTGTAAACAATGCTTGAGTGGGGTATTGTATCAAATGCCTTGACCAGGTCAAGGTAGGCAGTGTGGACCATTTTGCTCTCATCCATTGCTTTGTTGACCTTCTCAAAGAAGTCCACCAGGCTGAGTAGGCATGACCTGCCCTTTGCGAAACCAAACTGGGTTGGGTCCAGTGTCTTGAGGTTTACTATATCATTATTGATCATTTCCATGACAATTCTTTCTATGGCTTAGCATATGAGACTAGTAAGACTTATGGGTCTGTAGTTGGCTCACCTTTGTGTAGAGAGATGACTTGTGCTGTTCTCCATTCATGAGGCAAGAAGGCTATTTGGAAGTTACAGTTAAATAGCAATTCCAGAGTGTCTGATAGGCCATATTTCATGCTATTTAGAAGATATTCTGGGGAATTGTCTGGGCCCATTGATGCAGTCTTCTTGGCCATAGAGAGAGCATTAAGGACCTGTTGCCTAGTGATAGCAGGGGTCATTATATTTGATGATATTTCCTAAGGGAAGGTTGACAGGACAGAGAGGTAAAGCTGGAGCTGAATTTATTGTTCAGTAGCTTTGCTATATTTTTTGGCTCAGTATAGGTGGCTCAATTTACCATGAGCTCTCCACACAATTGTGTATTGCCTTTGAGGTTGCAGATGTAGCTAAAGAATACCTTGAGGTTATCCTTGGCCTAGGAGGTCAAATTTACCTCAAATTTGGCTTTGGTAGACTTTATTTGTCCTCTGAGTTGTTTGTTTAGTTTGAGAGTGATTTTATCCTACTGGGTGCTGTACCTCTTAATTTTTGCCATGATTTTCTTCCTCCTGTTATACAGCCTATTGATTTTCTGATTCCACCAAGGTGGCTTGTTTTTCTGAGTTAGTTCTGTACTTCCTCCTAGTGGGTACAGCTGCCTCTATGCAGCTATTAACATGCCTCCATAGGGTTTCTGTGAGCAGTTCTGCATAGGCAATAGTGTTCTCAGAGTTTATGGGGGTTTGAGACTTTGCCAGGTTATCACTTAATAGCAGGATGTTAGAGTAGCTCCTGAATAGTCTAGATTTAGCTGGGGGCCCAGGTTTGATTTTTACTTCAAAGAAGATCATTTTGAGGTCTGACCTTACCAGGGAAGGTCAATTCTTTGAAGTTTGCTTAACTAGTCTGTGCACTTCAACAGACATTCTGCTACTTGAAAAAAACAACACAAGTTACGTAAAGCAAGTTATGCCATGATTCTACTGTGTACTGGGAAAAAGAAACACCTAGGATATCAATAAAATGCTAAAAAGGTGAGTAGTCAGAACAGAGGGCACAGCAGTTAATGAGGCAGTTTGGGAATGATTAATACTTGATATGTGGAGATACGTGCCACAGTGAGCAGTACAGAGTCACCTCAAAGCAAGAGATTCTTTAGATATTCATGGCCGGGGTGATGTATTAAAACCTGCCTAGTATTCTGCTTAGTTATACTTTAAGGTTAATGCGCTCCAATGTCGTTCAGTTGTTTGCATTTACAATTGTACTGTGTTATTAATATTTCTGCTAGAAATATAATCTGATAGATCTTGATGTGTGTATCACACAGCAGGGTATCTCTTTACTGCCTAACACATTGTAGACTGTTGTAGAGCGTGGGCTTTTGCTACCTACTACAGTGATTTTGTTTTCCTTCTACCTTCAACATTCATTGTTCATCTCCTTAACTGTTTGACTCCTTCATCTGTGTTTAACTGATTCTTCTTTCTGTTAATGTGTTCTAACACCTCATCCTTTGCTAGTTCTTGTTCTCAGACACTACCATACTGATACTATCTACATGCTAGCTTAAAACCTGCTCGCTCTCACATAGAGCTGATAACTATTGTAAGTTTGCTATTCTAATTAATTATTTTCCTTTCAGCTTGCCTACTGTAAGGTGTACTAGTCCTCTCCTGTTGAGGTTACCTGCCCAGCGGACTGCCCTCCATTGAACTACCACCAGTAGAGCGAAATACCGGTTTCTCCACGGAACCCTGTACAGCATCTTGAATAAGTTTTGCTACATGTATGTTCCTACTAGTACTACTATCTAATCAGTATTTACTGTCTGTACCAATTTTGGGGACATTTAGTTGTGAGGATAGGGCTCTGCCTCGTGTCCGCCAGCAGCTTAACATAACCCTTACTTCCCTTTCATCTCCGCTACTTTGTTACCCTTGCCTGTTTTCATCAGCCTGATATCTTAGGTAGTAATTACATCCTAAGGCCACTAGATGGCAGCATAAGTCTGCTTTCCTTCCAATTTGGTATTCCCGCCCTCGGCGAAACTTACTATACAGTTTTGAGTACTTACCCCATGTAGTGCTACCTTGTCCCGTCCTGAGACTTTCTCCCTAGCTCTGTTTTTCCTCACCTAGTAAAGATAGACCTAGAAGGGAATATATACCAACATTCTCTCTGCTTATACCTCCCTGTAGTTGTATGTATAATATATGTTTTTGACCCTCCTGCCCTCCCTTCATTTACCCCTTTTTGTGGTAATGCTCAGGAATACATTATTGTATTAACTTAGTCTGCACACTCTAACTTCCCTCCAGGTCTCTCTGACCCACCTCACAATCAAGCTAACTGATTGTTTCTTGTGCAACTTACCTTTCCTTGCTCTTCCCGCTCTGTTCGCCCTGCGGGCTCACTCCGCTCCCCTACCCTACCCCCAATTCCCACCCACCCCCAGTGGCCCTACACTTATACGTGTATAACCCATCCCACTACTATTTCCACCAATAACATCTCTGACTCAATTAGCTCCACCCTATTACCTCTCTATCTCCACACCCGAATCCAGTGCTACATCAACCTATAAGATAACAAGATTAATTAGCTTTACCCTACTATTTCCCTATCCCCTGCCCATCCTATTCCTGTTTCCTTGACCACACCTTCACTTACTATGTATAACCCAAGCATTTCCAAATATAACATCCTTCTCTACTCCATCCTACTCCTAAATACTCTTCTCATCTCCTACTCCCTTACCTTCTATGAAAATAGAAAGCTTATTCTATCCCATCTAACAGCAAAACAAACTAACACCCATTATGAATACACCCAACAATCTCACTGCAACATTACCTCGTCTTCTTCATACCTTAAACCTCAATACCACAGAGCAACACATATCAAGTTTTTTCAACTTGTGAAGCCTTTGCCATTACTTTCCAAACTTTGCAAACATACCTATAGTCACCAACAACTTTTATTCACTTATGGCGACATTCACCCCAATCCAGGCCCAAATACCTATTACCCTACTATCCCCTCAATTAAACAGGCAACTTATTCTTGTCTTCCCTCCAGCCCCACTTCCCTTCAGATAGCCCACCTTAATATTCGTAGCCTGAATAATAAAACAACTCAACTCCATGCCCTCCTAGACGTATACTCCTTTGATATCCTTTGCCTAACTGAAACCTGGCTAAAGGCAGACACCAAAGACATTGACATAATACCACCAGGATATAATATCATTAGACTTGACCGCAATATCAAAAAGGGTGGAGGGGTAGCAGTACTTTACAAAACTGAACTACTGGTTACCCTACTAGATACCAAACCTCCCTCACTATGCAATAGTGAAATCTTAATGACCAAATTACAATTGAATACAAATAAATCCATCTATATCATTTGCTGTTACATCCCACCAGGAAATAACATTAATACCCTTGAAAACCTTCTTAGCTGGCTCTCAACCTCCTTCCCTCAGGAAACTATACTACTAGGAGACTTTAATATTGACTGGAATTCTTGTATTTCCCAAATACCCTCTTCACATATAAATCTCTATGGCTTTCATCAACTGATTACCATCCCTACAAGAATAGACAAAACCAGCTCTAAACAGAGCATCCTGGACTGGATACTAGTTAATTGCAACCCAATGACCTATACCACAGGAACACTACCAGATAATATTAGTGACCATTTAATCACTTTCATCAACAGACTAAAGAGCAATATAGCCAATAATATTCAACTCAGAACTACCAGGAACAAAACAAATTTTAAACAAGCCGACTTCCACCTAGAACTCAAAGCTTGTAATTGGTCTCCTCTAAAATATTTACCTCTTGATGAGGCTGTTTCATATTTCAACAATAAATTCCTCCAAATTCTCAACCTCCATGCCCCCAAAAGACTAATAAAAACCAAAGCTAAGACTGCTCCCTGGTTAACTAAAGAAACCAAACAAAAAATGCTACTTAGAAATAAGACTTGGAACAAATGGAGATCTACCAAAAACCCAGCTGACCACATAATCTTTAAACAACTTAGAAACGAAACAAAGAAACTAATATTCCAAGATAAGAAAAATTACTATTGGGAATTCCAACGCCCTCAACGTCAAAATCCTCAAAAATTCTGGGCGGGTATTAACAAACTTCTTCACCCTGGCCATTCCAAAACACCAACTCCCTCTAACCTCACTCAAACTACACCCAAACAAATTGCTGACACTTTCAACTCATTTTTCTTAGACACTGTCACTACCCTGGCATCAACTTTATCTCCAAAATCCACTCAAGTACCTCACTTCCTTAATGGTAAACCCCCCCTCTTTCAAATTACAACCTGTCTCGACAGACCTCATCTATACCTTACTTACCAAACTTAAACCATGCACCCCCTCAGCTGACCTTATCCCAGCTGAGTACCTACAAATAGGAGCCAAAGCACTAGCCTTTCCTGTCTCCATTTTAATAAACCGAACTATAACTGAAGAAACTATTCCTACCCTCTGGAAGGTCTCTCACATCATTCCACTTCATAAGGGTGGTAACTCAAATGAGCTCTCTAACTTCCGTCCCATAGCTCTTCTTTCTCCACTAGCTAAAATCATGGAAAAATGTGTTCATAGGCAATTACTTGATCATCTCCTCCAAAACAATCTTCTAGCAGACTGCCAACATGGCTTTAGACCTCAACACAGTACCACCACTGCTCTACTATCATTCACTGACAATATTAATAAAAACCGGAACAACAACTTACTTTCCTCAGCTCTATTTTTAGACCTCTCAAAGGCCTTTGATATGGTTAACCATCCTCTCTTACTAAATATCCTGCAATCATTTAACTTAGACTCTCCGACTATCCAGTGGTTTTATTCCTACTTGAATAATAGACAACAAGCAGTACTTTGGGAAAATCACTTATCCTCTCTTCTTCCAATCAAAATAGGAGTACCACAAGGCTCAATACTTGGACCTCTCCTTTTTTCCATCTTTATCAACAATCTACATCAGTCCATTCCATACTCCATCTGTATTCAATATGCTGATGACTCTACACTAATATGTTCTCAGCTTCCTCCCCAACTGAGCTTCAAGTTACTACACAAAAAGTCTTTACAGCAGCCGAAAACTGGTTTCACCAATATTGCCTCTTACTGAACCCCAAAAAAACTAAATTATTACTTTTTACACCTACACAAAAATCATCTTCTTTTACATTTAACATAACTTCTAATAATGGCACTGTAATATCCCCAGAACCCACTACCAAACTCCTTGGGGTCACAATAGACCACCATCTTAACTTTGATTCCCATATTAACTTAACCATCAAGTCAGTCAATAGAAAACTTGGATCACTCTATAGGCTTAAACCCTACCTCACAATCTTAGCCAGAAGCACTATAGCACAAACACACCTACTCTCCACTCTTGTGTATGCCTCACCTATCTTTTCAAACTTATCTAAAGCTAATTACAATAAACTAGCAACAGCATACAATAATATAGCCAGATTTGCAACAAGAACCCCCTTTCGCACCCATCATTGCTCTAATCTTAAACAACTAGGCTGGCTCGAACTTCATAATCAGATTCTACTTAAGCAATTAACCATCACCCACAAAATCTTCTATCAGCCTTCAAATACTACTATACTTAGCTCTCTTATTACACCTTATAAAAACATCTCTTCCTTACACTCTGCCACCAAGCTTCTAGCAGACTCCTTCAAATCCAACAACAAAGCTGGGAATAGTCTATTTGCCAACTGTATTGCACCTGTCTGGAACAAACTTCCTAGGGAAATTACTGCAATGGCCTCATTAAATACTTTCAAGAAGCATCTTATAATCTGGCTAAATTCCCAATGGCTCTGCCCTAGTACTAACCCTGATTAAACTTTTTTCTCCTTTTCCATCTTCCACACTGTCTAATCTTAACTAACTTTTCTTTAGCACTGTTGTTTTTCCAATTTTACTAATAATGTGAGAGAGAGAGAGAGAAGAAAAAAAAAAAAAAAAAAATATGTTTTTTTTTTTTTACATATATATTTCTTTTTTCATAACAATGTAATTACTTGTACTTTTTATTCTTTTGTATAACAAGCATAATATCTGTTGTCCTTTTGTGGAGCTTTTCTCCCCGGGCCTCTACTGAAAATGGACATGTATCCAGCTAGACTAGCCCGGTCAACAAATGTAAAATAAATAAAATAAAATAAATAAATGTATGTGCAGAATCTATATCATCTCCCTGTGTTATTGTGGTTTTCTTCATCTTTCCTCTTACAACACAAAGATACATAGTTGGAGGATTGTTGACTCTAAATTGTCCACATGGGTGTGGTGTGGGTATGTGCGCGCACACGTGTGTATGTATGTGCGTGCGTGTGTGTGTGTGTGTGTGTGTGTGTGTGTGTGTTTGTGTGTGTGTGAATGTGCGTGTACTAAAGAATAAAGGGCTGGCAATCTCCTATTTTCTGTCAAGTTGAATTCTGTATATGATGGAGATTGTTTTGGGGGTCAATGCATGAGTTACAAGTGACTTAACAGCACGGGATGAATGGATGGATATGGAGATTAAGGACAACATGGGAAGATATAATTACCTTTTGTCTTGAAGGGGTCTTTACAAGAAAAGATGAATTCAAAACATGGTGTGATGACAGTGATACAGTTGTCTTTGCTCCTCGCTTCTACTTGAAGAGGTAAGACTTGTGTAGACTAGATTGACCAGTGCTCTAACTACTTCCTAGCCAGTATTCGAATATAATCACTAAGAATGTCTCTGTACAAGGGGCAGCAAATCAGACAGACAAAGCACTTGAAATGTCTCTGTGTACATATAATCACAGACCAGACAGACAGATTTATAAACATGGATGCAAACACACACACACACAGGTGCAAAAATACATATCAAGCATCTCCAAAACACCTGCAACCTACAACGCAGCCACTGCTGCCCTTGCACTCTGGTAGTAGAAGGGAATGATACATCTCAAAAAATAAGAATGTCTAATGAGTTGGAAATCATGACTGGCATGCAAGAATGAGTACTGATCGAAATTCTGTACATACTTTCAAGAATTCCACACGTAACTAATGTGTACCAAGAAAGATCCCTCATTCCACATCCTGTTATCTGCACATAATGAAGCTTAATAAGTAAGGGCACACACACATGTAAACACACACACAACATGCACAAATGCATGCTCATAGAGACCTTTATACACAGGAGTGTAATTACAGTGGGGCTTACTGGGCAATCACTGGTCACTGTTTTGTCCAGGGCACACCTTGCCAATATAAAATAAAAAGAAGATATATATATATATATATATATATATATATATATATATATATATTTTTTTTAGTGAACTACTTCTTTTTTATTTCCTTTTAAGGGAAACAGCAACACATATGTCTTAAAATGTTGTTTGCAACACTACTATGTGCCTCCCGTACTTGCTTACATCATCTTGCTTCAGCAGCACCCTCTCTACCTGCACAGCCAATCATCTTTTTTTTTTGTGGCAGTGCCACAGTGAAAGAAAGACATTGTCTTGGACTGTAGCATTGGTGCCCATTATAAGCTGAGAGATGTAATATTTTCCCAATCAAAATAATTCACTGTGGGCGCATTTGGTGTGTGTTGGGAGAGATAGAGAGAGACTAGAACAGAAAAAAGAAACTCTTGGTAGTAGGGTGATTTACTAGTTCATTTGGGTGCTTGTGCATATAAACCATGGACAGACTGCTGAAGCAGTGATGGGGGAAATTATTAATTTTCCTGTCTGTGCATACTTGGACAGACAACTGAATGGGTTGCTGGGGGAAATGTTTCATTTTGCTCTTGTGCATAACTGGACAGACTAATGAATTGATCATTGGGGTAATGGTTAATTTTGGTGCTTGTGCATAATTGGACAGACTGATGAAGGGGTCTTTGGGAGAAATGTTTCATTTTGGTTCTTGAGCATATTTGAACAGCCGACTGAAGGGAGTATTGGAATAAATGTTTTATTTTGGTACTTGCGCATGCTTGGACAGATGACTGAAGGAGTCGTTGGGGGGAAATGTTTCATTTTGTTGTCAATGGAGTCTTTGTGCTTACTTGGAAAGATTATTGAAGGGGTTGTCAAGAGGAAATGTTTCATTTTGGTGCATGTGCTTACTTGGGCAAAGTACTAAGGGGTTGTTGGGGGAAATGTTTCATTTTGATGTCACCGTATTGCTTGTGCATACTTAGACTGCTGCAGGGATGTTTGTGGAGGAAATTACTCATTTTGGTCTCATTTGAGTGCTCAAAACTACTGTACTGATTGTTCAGAGAACTATTTAATTTTGGTATCATTTGAGTGCTTGTACATACATGGACAAATTACATGTAGAGGTTGTTGGGGAAGTGTTTCACTTTGGTGCTTGTGGATACATTAAACTTTGTGGGAAATGATTCATTCTGGTGTCTTTGAGTGCTTGTGCATAGATGGACACACTACTGAAGTGATCATTGGAGAAAATAAATCATTTTGATGTCAGTTTTGAGCAAACTACTGAAGGGATCACCATGACATTTAGAGAAAGAAAACAAACGATACAGATACACTGCTTGATAGGCAGCAAAGCCAAGCATAATTTTAATGTGTATTTTTCTTGATTTTAAAACAAGGATACCATAAATATTTCCACTATGACTCACCAAAGATTAAACTCTCTGATGATCAGGCTCACTGAAATTTAAGTGTGTTTTGCAGTGGGATCAGGCTACCCTGTATTCCCAATGTGGAGGGGAGCCACGCACAGCCTCCAAAGTTATATTACAAGTATTTTTTTGGTCATTAAAAAAGTAATAATATATGTGTCTGCCTCTCATGAAAGCAGTGTCAGGGGGGGAATTTCTCTCAACTTCTTAGTACGAGAAATCTGGAAAAAGTCTGAAATAATGGGATCAAAGACCCCAAAACAGGGCCGGGTTTTAAATAGTGCTCTTATCAAGTTTAAACTTCAAAAGTTGCTAGAATGGTAGGATTTGTATTAGTATGTATTTTCTGAAGGAAATGAAGTCTGAAACACAAACATTTGTCATTATTTAGAGAGTTCAGAGGTTTTCCAGAATACCACAAATTTTATGAGTTTATACTCATGGACATTCTGCAAAATTCTGGACAGTTGAGAGGTATGGTCAGGGGCCAGGGCTAAGTATTCAGCATATGTTGCTTAATACTCTGAAAGTTCATTTGTTACCTAGTGAATTACGGAGAAAAATCAATCAAAAATGAGGCATTACTGTATTCTGTATTCTTAACAGGCTTCCTGAGGTCTCCATTAGAGTACTTTGAAATAACCATGATCACTGCAGATTTGTAGAATAACACATTGAGCTTCCAAAAGTATTATACTGTTTGTACCAGAGATTGGTCTAGAATTTTGGAAACCTTTCTTCTTCTCTTGGTGTTTAAGAAACTGAAGAGTATCATAAACTAGGATAAGTACATGTAATGCAGTATACAAGTAGTTATTGGATTTGATATTTAAGATTATTACTGGGCTTTTATATATTTTTTAAATTAAAATGAAATTAATTTTAGCACAGATAGTTCTTTTATTGATGGCATGCATGAGATTTGGATATATAGCTTAACGATTTGTTTTATGCACTAACACAAGAATTGTGTGTGTGTGTGTGTGTGTGTGTGTGTGTGTGTGTGTGTGTGTGTGTGTGTGTGTGTGTGTGTGTGTGTGTGTGTGTCTGTGTGTCTGTGAGTGTCTGTGTGTGCGTGTGTGTCTGTGTGTGTGTGTGTGTGTGTGTGTGTGTGTGTGTGTGTGTGTGTGTGTGTGTGTGTGTGTGTGTGTGTCTGTGTGTGTGTGTGTGTGTGTGTGTGTGTGTGTGTGTGTGTGTGTGTGTGTGTGTGTGTGTGTGTGTCTAAATTCACAGGTTAGTACTAGGCTATCTAATCAAGGGGAACATTGTAAGCCTAGCCAAATTTCTCATCCCAAAGGTAAAAATGAAAACATGCACCTTATGCGTATGAGAGGAACTCAGTATGACTTATATTCTTAGAAGCAAATGAATCCAATGGATCATTTTTTTTTCTTTTTTCCCCAATATTTTCTAATTTCTTCTGTTGCTTACTTGTTTACACTTTGCAGTTATCTTTATTTATTTGTTAGGTTTGGGAGTCATTTTATAACTGAAATAAGGCACTCATAGGTATAGCCTATATTGTCTTGTTGTTAAACAGTAAGCACACATTGCGTAAGTGTCTAGTATCTTATTTGCTGTTAGCAGACAATAAACTACACACCGCTGTGCAGATCCAGTGTTCACTGAACTAACACTAACTATTAAACCATTGTGTTACAAGGAGCTGTCAAATGGTGTGGTAATTCATGCTAAACGTTATTGTGCGGTATACATTACAGATGTATTTTGAAGGGTCATGATGTATATATAAGCTACTTCTCCCTTGGGTCATGATGTTTCTGTCTGTGCCACAACTGCAGTTAATGTTTTTTCTGTGTTGCAGTTCATATTTACCAAGGTCTTATTAGTATAATTTGCTATGCTGCTGTTGGCATTTAGACTGTACCTGCAAGGGTGTCTGCTGGTCCTGATCTTGTTAGCATTTATATTATTCCCTTGTTAGTTGCACATAACAGGAGCATGGTTCATAGCTCAGAAAGTGCAAGAATGTGTTGAACAGATAAAAATACTCTATCTCTTTAGAGTTTTAGATATGACTGTTGTTAAGAGCATGTTGTGAAGGAACTGGGGTAAATATTAGTAAATGTAAAGCTAAATACATAGTCATAGGAAAAAGCTATAAGGAAGATAGATTCTGTAGGCTATCAGTTGGTGGCACCCCCCTCTGTAGACTCAGCCTCTTTTTTAACTGTAAAAGCCTATGCGCCTACACAACTGGAAGAATATAAAAGGAAACAATTTCATGCTCTTACCCATGCACTGACTGCACTAGTGCACTCCTCGTTTAAATACAGTGTTTATTACCCTGAATTCCTCGTTTAAATACAGTGTTTATTACCCTGAATTCCTCGTTTAAATATAGTGTTTATTACCCTGAATTCTTACATAGAATTTACAAGCAATAGATTAATGTAAAATATACATATATAACTGAATTATGAGGACCACAAGGAAGGCTTGCTGTCTATTATCTTGTTTAAGAAAGTAGTGAGACTGCCAAAATTCTTGTTTAAAATATATTTCTCCGGAATAAAATGAAACATACTCTATACGCTTCAATGATATGTGAGGCGTTACACTAGAAGGCTTGGTGGTTAGAACAGTCTATTCTTAATGCTCAGTGGTTCTATAAGATAAAGAAATTGATGAGATATTATAGGTTTGACCAGTTACAGGACTGGTATAAAAAACACACAATTATTGCCTTGGTCTGTACACACAGAATTAGAAGGGTGATTGTGACAACTCCCAGACAACATGATAGAGAAAGAATTTAGTTGTCTGCATTTTCCCATAAATTTGTCAAGTATATTTTTGACATGGATACTAAATGTATTTACTTTCAGATCTATTTATTTATTTTTATTTTTATTTTACATTTGTTGACCAGGCTAGTCCAACTGGATACATGTCCATTTTCAGTAGAGGCCTGGGAAGATAAGCTCCAAAATTAAGCTGTAAAACAGTACAGCAAAACTAAAAATTATTTGAAATACATTGTTGATGGAGATTTACATCAAAAGGCTAAATTTAAAGCAATTGACTACAGAGTTTAACAAAACAATACAGTACTATTTACATGGTATAGAGTTAGACATTCATCATAAGGTAGGTTAGGAAAGAAGTAAGGATTGAAATAAAAGTATTACAGTTGATTAATAAACTATATCTCTACGATAATAAAAAAGTTTGCATATATACACCTAAACAAATAATACTGCCAAAGTAAAAAAGACTGTTACTCTATATACAAGGTGGAGCAGTAGTGCTCACAGCTAGATGAGTGTTACAAAGTACATACTCAAAAGGTAGTTGCCTGAGAAAAACTAGACCTAAAATAGGGAAAAATGGGAGGATTACTAATCCTACTTTAAGGGTAATGGGAGAGAGGTAAACAGTAACAATGTACTGGATGAGTGTTAGTCAGGGTTAGTACATGGGCATAGCCATTGTGTCTTTAGTAGAATTTTTAGTTGCATTTTGAAGAGTGGTAATGATGATAGTGATGCAAGTTTGCTAGGAAGCCTGTTCCAAATCTTCCCCACAGAATTAGAGAAAAGAGAATCACCTGCTTTGTTGTGGGATTTCTGGATGGTAACCAGTGATTTATTTGCTGAGCGAAGGGTAGTAAGATTTATGTAGGGGGAGATAAGGCTACAGAGAATAGGGTTATTACTAGGATGGTACAGAATCTTATGGGTGATGGTGAGTTGTTGAAATATCAGCTGGTTTTGCAGTTCTAGCCATCCCAGCTGTTTGAGATTCAGGCAATAGTGAGTTCTAAATGGAGAGCCTGTAGCAAATCTGGCAATGTTGTTATAGGAGGTTGCCAGCTTAATAAGGTTGCTTTTGGAAAGATTAGTATAAATGGGGGAGGCATAGAGGAGGGTAGAAATCAGATGGGTATGGGCAATGGTAGTTCTGGTTTCAGGGGTAAGGAAAGGTGTTATCCTATACAGAGAACCAAATTTTCTGTTTAGTGATTTAATAGTAGAGTTGATATGTGAGTCAAAGTTAAGGTTGTGGTCAATTATTTCACCTAAGAGTTTGGTAGTTGGGTCAGGAGCTATGACAGTACCATCGTTGGATGTAATGGAGAAATTTATTGGGGAGGATTTTAGAGTTGGAGTAAATAGCAATAGTTTTTTTTTTGGCATTTAGGAGAAGGCAACATTGTAGGAACCATTTTTCAACTAGGTTAAATACTGTTTGGGTGATGGATTGGAGTTCTGATGAAGAAGAGGCATTACAAATTAGTGTGGAGTCATCTGCATATTGTATGCAGGTAGCTAGAGGAAGATTTATACTAAGATCATTGATGAAAATGGAGAAGAGGAGAGGTCCCAGGATAGAGCCTTGAGGGACAACAAGGGTAATAGGGAGATGTGTGGATAGGTTATTGTCCCAAAGGACAGATTGCTGTCTATTATGTAAGTAAGAGTTGAACCATTTTAAAGTCTGTGTGTTGAGTGAAAGTGATTTTAGTATATTCAGAAGTAGTTGATGGTTAACCATGTCAAAAGCTTTAGATAAGTCAATAAAGAGTGCAGAGGAGAGCATGGTATTATTATGATGTTTGTTAATGCAGTCAGAGAAGGATAGGAGAGCAGTGGTAGTACTATGGAAAGGTCTAAAACCATGCTGACAGTCTGCTAGTAGGTTATTTTGGAGAAGGTGATCCAGAAGTTGTTGATAGATGCATTTTTCCATGATTTTGGCTAAAGGAGAATGTAGGGCTATAGGACAAAAGTTAGAGAGTTCAGCTGAGTCACCACCCTTGTGAAATGGAATGATGTGAGTGATTTTCCAGAGATGGGATGGAACCTTCAGTAATGGTTCTATTAATTAGGATAGAGATTGGATAGGCAAGAACTTTTGCTGCAGTTTGAAGGTATTCAGCTGGTAGGAGATCAGCTGAGGGAGTACATGGTTTAAGTTTGTGAAGTAGGGTGTAGATGAGGGATGTAGGAATTGGTTTTAAATGAAAGGTAGTAGGTATGCTACCTAGGGAGGATGGGGGGGGGGGGTTGAGCTAACTGGAGGTAAGGAGTTTGCTAGAGATTGGACAGTTTCAGTGAAAAAGGTATTGAAAACATCAATCTGGTTGGGAATGTTAAGGGAAAGACCCGATGGGGTTGGTGTCTTGGAGTGGCCAGGGTGTAATAGTTATTTATGCCTGACCAAAAGGTTTGTGGTTGTTGTTGGTCCTTTTGTTGGAATTTAAAGTAATAGTTTTATTTATCAAGTAGTATTGATTTTTTGGTGGCATTTCTCAGCTGTTTAAAGCTTTGATGATCAATTGGGTTTTTAGTGTTTCTCCAGTTAGACCAGATTTTATTTTTTTGTAAGATTTGTTGCCTAGTCTCTTTAGTGAGCCATGAAGCTGCTTTATTTCTAGTTCTTATAGAGCGAGAAGGGGCATGGAATTCTAAGATTTGTAAGAATTTGGAGTTAAAGTAGGATACTGCTTCCTCAAGTGGGATTTGTTTTAAGGGTGACCAGTCACAGGCTTGCAGCTCTGCTTGGAAGCTTGCTGGATTAAAATTATTTTTGTTCCGGGTAGTTTTAAAGGTAGTTTGGTTGGGAATAAAGGTTTTTTGTTTGAGTATATAAGTAAGTGAATGGTCACTGATATCGTCAGGAAGGGTACCAGCTTTATAAGAGAGGGGATGGCTATTTACTAAGATCCAGTCTAAGATAGTCTCTTTGCTACTGGTTTTATGGATTCTGATGGGGGTGATGATTGTTTGGGAAAAAACATTGAGGTTTATGTGGGCTGTGGGTTTGTGTGAGGTGCAGGTGTTCCAGTCTATATTAAAATTACCAAGTACAATGGTTTCTTGTGGGAAGGATGTAGAAAGCCAGCACAGGATATTTTCTATGATGCTGATGTTATTGCCTGGAGGTAGGTAGGAGCATGTTATGTATATATATTTGCTGGCATTAACCTGTAGCTTGGAGATAAGGATTTCAACATTGCTATCTAAAGGTGATCGTACATTTAGTGAAGTAACCTGTAATTGAGATTTATACAGAATTGCTACCCCACCACCCTTTTTGGTTCTTCGATCTATTCTTAGGATACTATAACCAGGTGGGATAATTTCATTGTCCTTTATTACTGGTTTGAGCCAGGTTTCAGTTAAACAAAGGATATCAAATGAGTGTATGTCTAGTAGAGCATGTAGTTGGCTAACTTTATTATTAAAGCTCTGTATGTTGAGATGTGCTATAAGCAGAGAATTAGGGGTTCTATTAGGAGTGAATGGGGTAGAGGGATGAGGTAGGTGGGGGTTTATAGGGGTGTTGCTGTTTGGTCCTGGGTTGAGATGAATGTCACCATGGAGGAGAGGATGTTGTTGATGAGTATATGTAAGCTTCAGTAGTTTACAGAAAATATATCGTGATTTTCTAGATTGAAGGAAACTAATATGGGCTACCCTATGATATTTAGGTGAGAGATAGGTTGAGGTAGATGTTATGTTTGAATGGCTTTGGAAGGTTAGTTGATTTAAAAGTAATGTCTGTTTTAAGGGATGATGGGAACCGGTATAATGTAGGTTTTCATAAAAGGTAAGGATATATGGTGTAGATAGAATGGATAGCTCTGCAAGTAAGAGAAACAGATTTATAAGTATTGGTTTGTGGGTTAAGGTCATGGTGGGTAAAACCAAAGAATACAGTCAGAAGTGTAGAGGCTGGTAGTGAGATAGTCTAGTGTGATGTAGTATTTGAGGGGTGGTAAAAGTATTCCTAGTATGGGAGTGGGTTTGTAAATATGTGATTTACAATAAGTTGTTGAAAGCTATTGGATAGCTATCGAGGGGGTGTGGTCTCATAAGTATAAATGAAGGAGCACTGGGGGTGGGTGAGATTTGGGGGTAGGGTAGGGGAGCAGAGTGAGCCCGCAGGGCGAATGGAGCGGGTTAGAGCAGGTAAAGGAAGATTCTGCACAGACAATCTGTGAACAGCAATTTCCTGATCGACTCTGAGTAGTTACAGGTAAGTGGAGTGTGATAATACAACTGTGAGGAGGTAAAGGATAGCAGAGTGGAAAATAAGAATACAATGTAGTTAGATGGAGGGGAAAGAAAAAAGTAAGAGCAGTGTAATACAGCAAGAAGATTAGAAAGAGGTCAGGGGTGAAATAGGGAAAATATGCTGTGATGATAAGGGAAGGTGGGGTAAGAGAATAACTCAAGGCTAGATTAGGGTATTTCCTAATGGGCAGAGCGTATGGTACAGCAAGAGGTATCTGTAATGAAGATAGCTGGTACAGATGGTTCAGATAGTGTATTCAAAGGAGGGAAATAATCAGTTGCTTCAGGGGTAGAGAGGGGGTATAGCTGCTGGTTTCCTGGTTCAGTAGCTTAAATGTATTCAATTCTAGGTAAATTACAAACAATTAATTCAGTTTAACAGTTAGGTCTAGGGTAGAACATACTTTCTTATTCCCTTTGGTAACTGGGAAAATGTACTAGGGTGGCAGGTTTCTTTGGACAGACGTTGGGATGGCTGATAACAAAAGAAAGGGGTCCTTAATGAGCAGGCAGGTCCCTTAGTGCAGGATAGGAGGTATCTGGGAAGATTAGAAAGAGAAAAAAAGTACAAGTTAGGTGTTAAGGCAACAATAATGTCGCTACATAGGATTTCCAACTTTTCTTAACCTTTTAATATGAGGTGTCCCCAAGTAACATCTGAAGGAAGATACTAGAAGAATTTTAACAGTTCATAGGTTAATACTAGCCAGACCACTACAAGCCTAGCCAAAATACCCTATTCAAAAATAAGCTCTAGCCAAAAGGAGGACAAGACAAGATAGACTGGTGGAGAAATTGAAGCTGCCATTCCCTGAATATGGAAAAGGAGAGACTCCATTTGACATGTAGTGGAAGCTTGTTTCAGAGCTGAGGAATTCATTGTTATATGAATATATCACACCAAAGTGTCTTATTTATCTTCTGATTAAGGCTGAGTTTGTTTAACCAAGTGTTTGAGGTATAAAGGCAAAGGCATAGGAGATCAAACAAGGTTGGGTCTTTCATGGCTTGAGGTGCTAGCACAGATCTCCATGCAAGACCCTGTAAGAGAGTGAGTACAGAGAAAGAGCTGACAACTTTTTCCAATAACTAAGAGTTCTGAGGTGACTGATAGTCCTATTTATGAATCTTTGAGGTCTCTCACGTTGTGTGCTATGTTTAGACAAATACACAGCAAAAAGTGTATTATATTCAATAATGGCTCTAATAAGATACAAGTACATGGGAATTAAGACTTTTGAGAAATAAATGCCATATAGGTGAGGGCCCAAACCTGAGGTTTATGGTACCCCACTACTTAAATTTTTTTTTGCTTTCAAACGTGGTACCCTTGACTCTAACCACATGGTTTATGTTAGACAACTAGTTACTTACCCACCTCACAATATAAGGATGTATATTCAGATTGATAAGTCTATATATAATGTCTGCATGGGGAATAGTGTCAAAGGACTTGGCCATGTCTAGATATGCTGTATGCACTGCACAGTTACTATCCATTACTTAGGCTACTTTTTCAAATAAATTAATGGGGTTAAACAGGCAGAATCATCCTTTGAGAAAGCCAAATTGATGAGTCCAGGGTTAAGAGATTTGTACTTTCCAAATTAATGAGGTCTGACATACTGTGCTCCATAGCTTTACATATGAGCCTAGCAAGACTAATGGGTCTATAGTTACCAGGGTCTGTGGTTGAGTAACAGCATTACAGTGGCTGTTGCCAGGCTTCAAAAGGGACAACAATGCAGAGGCGTATATTAAAATGGAAAAGTAGGGATTCATCTAGGCCATATTTGGTACTGTTAATCAGGTGACCTTGTATTGTCCTAAGCCTAAAAATGCAATGCCCTCAGTTTGAGAAGTCTGACAGGACTTGTTCCCCAGTATTTTAAGGGGGTGACTGGGACTATGGAATTTGTGGAATACCTCTAACAGTGGGTGGAGAAATATTTACACTGAATTTGTCTGATAGGATTGTTAGCTATTTCCATAGGATCAGAGTGGGCAGTATTACTGTGGACTAGCTGTGAACATTGCTTTTTATCAGCTCTTAATGTTTTGACATAGTTAAATAATGATTTGTAGTTATTTTTGATTATACTGGCTATTTTAAGTGTATTTATTTATTACTATTTGATAACTGGGTAGGTAGGTTTGTTCAAAGACACTTTCTAGAGATGAGCTTTCTAATGGCCCTTATAAGCACTTTAGTAATTTGCTGTAGTGTATAATATTAATAGAGGTAAAATGAGACTTCCTAAAAGAATTGCGTAGCTTCTTTCTTTTGTTATGTAATTTATTTATATGGGTATTTCACCAAAGGGCTTGTTTTTAAATTTCTTGTTATATTTTGTGTGGACAGGGACTGTACTCACAAGCGAGGAGAGTGTGTTGACCAGATGGAAAGAGTACTTTGAGGGGCTGACGAATGAGAATGAGAGGGAGAGAAGGTTGGATGATGTGCGCATAGTAAATCATGAAGTGCAATGGATTAGCAAGGAGGAAGTAAGGATAGCTATGAACAGGATGAAGAATGGAAAAGCTGTTGGTCCAGATACCTGTGGAAGCATGGAGGTGTTTAGGTGAAATGGCAGTGGAGTTTTTAACTAGATTGTTTAATGAAATCTTGGAAAGTGAGAGGATGCCTGAGGAATGGAGAAAAAGTGTTTTGGTACAGATTTTTAAGAATAAGGATGATGTGCAGATCTGTAGTAACTACAGGGGGATTAAATTGATCAGTCACAGCATAAAGTTATGGGAAAGAGTAGTGGAAGCTAGGTTAAGAAGGGAGGTGATGATTAGTGATCAGCAGTATGGTTTCATGCCAGGAAAGAGCACTACAGATACGATGTTTACTCTGAGAGTGTTGATGGAGAAGTATAGAGAAGGTCAGAAGGAGTTTCATTGTGACTTTGTGGACTTAGAAAAAGCATATGACAGGGTGCCTAGAGAGGAGTTATGGTATTGTATGAGGAAGTCGGGAGTGTCAGAGAAGTATGTAAGAGTGGTATAGGATATGTACGAGGGTAGTGTGACAGCGGTGAGGTCTGCGGTGGGAGAGATGGATGCATTTAAGGTGGAGGTGGGATTACATCAAGGATCAGCTCTGAGCCCTTTCTTATTTGCAATGGTGATGGACAGGTTGACAGACAAGATCAGACAGGAGTCCCCGTAGACTATGATGTTTGCAGATGACATTGTGATCTGTAGTGAGAGTAGAGAACAGGTGGAGGAGACCCTGGAGAGGTGGAGATATGCTCTAGAGAGAAGAGGAATGAAGGTCAGCAGGACTAAGACAGAATATGTGTGTGCGAATGAGAGGGAGGATAGAGGAATGGTGAATATGTAGGGAGTAGAGGTGGTGAAGGTGGATGAGTTTAAATACTTGGGATCAACAGTTCAGAGTAATGGTAAGTGTGGAAGAGAGGTGAAGAAGAGAGTACAGGCAGGAGGGAGTGGGCGGAGAAGAGTGTCAGGAGTGATTTGTGACAGATGAGTACCAGTAAGAGTCAAAGGGAAGGTCTACAAGAGGGTAGTGAGATCAGCTATGTTATATGGGTTGGAGACATTAGCAATGACAAAAAGGCAGGAGTCAGAGCTTGATGTGGCAGAGTTGAAGATGTTAAGATTTGCAATGGGTGTGACAAGGATGGACAGGATTAGGAATAAGTATATTAGAGGGTCAGCCCAGGTTGGAAGGTTTGGAGACAAAGCCGGAGAGGCAAGATTACGTTGGTTTGGACATGTGCTGAGGAGGGATGCAGAGTATATTGGGAAAAGATGCTATGGATGAAGCTGCCAGGTAACAGGAAAAGAGGAAGGCCTAAGATAAGGTTTATGGATGTGGTGAGAGAGGACATGCAGGTGGTTGGTGTGACAGAGCATGATGCAGAGGACAGGAAGAAATGGAAAAAGTTGATTCGCTGTGGAGACCCCTAATGGGAACAGCGGAAAGAAAAAGAAGACAGGCACTGCCTTATCAATACAACTTTTTAAGTGGGAGTAGAAGTCAGAGGCACAGCTAGCAGTTTCAGTAATGGGGTCCTTCAGAGGAGGATTACAGCAGCAACTGAAGAAGGTTTACTTTTGAGAAGTTCCTAAACCCAGAGTTGCTTATAGGGGAAGTGCCACCACCTTAAAGAAAAAGGTAATTAAATTATGGTATGATGTAACAAGGCATGATGATACATATGCAGACATGGAAGAGATAACCATATTTTTGCAGACTAGGGCAAGGATATTTCAGGTCCCTTGTAGGATGGCTAACTATTTGTGAAAGACTGTTAGCATTTATAATGTCAAGGAAGGTTTGGGCATGCCAACCATTTGCAATGGAGATAAGCCCCTTTATTGATTGGTAGTTGAAGTTCCCCAGGATAAAGGGCATGTGTTTAATGAAAATTTCAGCTAATGTGTTGACATAACTGTTATGATCATAAGGGTCATACAGGGTGTTGTTTATCACATAATGGATACCTGTTTATATAAGGAGGAAGCGGTACATAAAATCTGTGACATGTTTTATCAAAACTTATGAGTTACTATCCTAGAGAAGTACTTACATTTCATGTTCTAAAGAAAGAAGTATAGCTGCTAATTATTATGACATTTTCAGGAAAATTTTAAGACAAGGAAATCTGGGTTGTTAAATGAGAAATTATTTGTATTATATTGGATATTGTGTTTTTCCAGTTTTAGAAATTAAGCTGTAGGGTGAAAAGAATCACTATCGTAATATATAACAATGTGTCCTTTTTGTTACAATTATTTTATTTAAACATTAAAAGGAAATGGAATGGACACAACTGTTTCATTCCAGTTGTATTCACTGTGAATCTTACTGACGTCTGGACTAAGCCCATGTATTTTCTATACCATTGCCTACTCTTTGCATGGGTACTTTTTCTATAATAGGTGCCCTCACCTATTAACTGACCTTCTAATCTGCATATCATGCTCTCTATGTCCATGCACTGATGGCATTAATACCAGGTAGTTATACAGACTGCTTATACTATGAGCCCTGTAGCAAAGACTGGCCTTTGCCCTTGAATTAGGTGTGCTGATACACTTTTGGGCACACACTATGTCCATGCTACATGCCCTGTAGTAATGGGTGATATTTGCACTAGCATATGGCATGGTGTTATGGTTTCAGCTTCACAGCCTCCCCCATTCTGTCTTATTGTAATGGCTGATACTAAGCCTGATACATAGTAAATGTTTATAATGCAGTCGCGTAACTTGTTTATGCGGTCTACTTTACAGTAATGTCCGACTCCTTTCTTGTCATATATGTGGTCATGCTACCCATTCATTCTGTCCACACCATAATAATCCCTTCCCCATACCATAGTGTTTAATGTGCTATCACATTTGTGTGCAAAGACATAAGAAGAGAGGGGCAAATCTGTTAGAGGGGGGATTCCAGGTGCTGATGGTACAGAAGGGTAGACATGGAATTAATTTCTGAATCCAGGAGAACATTGCAAGTTCAGAAATAAATGCCGATACCACATTTGGTTTTATTGTTGAGGCAGTGAAGTGCTCTGTGTGTGGAAAATCGACAGTCTGTAGCTCCGTGTTATACTGTTCCAGCATTTCTTTTCGATTGGCCTTTTTGCAATCCACCTTTCAGAAGATTCTTTCCTTCTTCATTTTTTTGCACACAGCTCACCTGTTCTGCATGCCCAGCATCCCTAATAGCTTGCTCCCCCTACATGCACTTCCCTACCATTGAACGGCTTGCTTTTTGTGGGAAGCGTACTCCATGATGCTACATGCCATTCAGAAGCACAATGATGGAAGATGGCATCCACGTGATTTAGGTTATGAATAGGGTACAGCATCTGGGACATCTTCTCTGGAAAACCCGGTATACATAGCATAGGTGGTGTCATACTTCTCAACTATACAGAATTTTGTAGAACATTCCAGATTCTGCCTTATATTTTGTGCCCTGTCCCTTATAAAATGTTTTAATTACTAGCAGATCACCAAGGATTATAGCCAGTCAATAATGATAGACATTAGAATTCTATATTTCTTATTGCTCAGAAAATGCTTATTGATGCCAAACCTGTTGACTTATTACATCTTTAACTGAATTAAAGTAATATTTAAAAATTGTTGCTGATTTTGCCCCACATTATTTCTAGTATTCTCTAGAATTCTTGAACAAAGAAACTGAGAGCTGTAGATTAAATATATGTATAGACACGTATTGATAAACAGTATGTAAAGGTACTTGGCACAACAGGACTGATTTCATAAAATATGTCTTGGAACCCCCTGGATAAATATTTTTTTATAAGAATCCAGGTCTTTAAAATTGAGTGGTCTTCAGAATGCACAAGTGATATGTTTAAGGTACAAGAAAGACCAAAGTGTAATATTCTGCTTTGCACTATATGGAATGCACTCATCAGCTGTGAATATTTTGAGCTTTGACCACAATTAATGTATCACTGGTGTACGCAGCATCAGAAAAGTCTGACCTGAAATGCAACAGTCACCTTCTGATGAGATAGGCTGAAAGAATCTTTAAGCTTAGCTATCAGTATTAGATGTCATATCTTGTATAGTGTCCTTCTAAGACATAAAAACAATTCTAGTCACCTGAAGAGTAAATTGGAAATGTTTCAACAGGTCTACAATGGAAACGTGTACCACCACCAAGTATTTGCAGCTATGTCTCCACCCAGTAGTTTCCTTTGAAAATTATACAGTTGAGATTAAGATAAGAATAACCTCACAAATAAACTTGACAAAGAAAATTTCCGGATCTGCATTTGTGGAAGCTAGGGAAGCCAAGAGTTAAGAGATTTCCGCTTCTATAAATTACAAAACAAAATTCATTGCAAATCTTGGTTAACAAAATTTGTACATTACTGCCTCTGGTCATGAAAAATAATATCACAGCCATAGCTTGTGCTTATCAAGTGCCATTTTCTGATCTGTGCTCCTCAACTGTAATCTGACAAGCAAATAAAAAAATAAAAGTAAAATCCATTCCCAATCTGCATCCCTCACCAAAATAATGAATGAATAAATGCAAATAAAAAGAATATATGTGAGATACTATAAATTAAAACAGACTGCTTGTTACAAATAAAAATAAATATTGTAGCAAGTTGTAGCAAGTGGTCTGCTACAGTTAAGAGACCACCCACTAAGCACTTCAGGTCTGACAGCAGTTATAGCATTGGCAGTCATTTCTGAATGCCAGTGATGCCATAAAACCCCATCGGCACCTGCCAATCACACCCATTAACAACTTGCACCCAGAGTATCTGCCACATTTGCCCTGGCTTACCAATGCTTCTGCATAGTACAATTGCCTCATCTTAGATTAAGCAAAGTCTCCATTTATTAATGAATCTGCCAGCAGTGTTTTGTGCACTCTGTTATGTAAACTTTTGCCCTACTCTTGGGAAAGCATTATATGAGAAAATAAACTGCATTATTCCCTATGCCGCAAGCACAAAGGGCATGTTGGTCATGCCAAAGACAAAGAGTCAAGTTGAGCACACCTTCACTGGTCTAGGATATAGATGATCACTAGCCATCCTATCAGATATAAAGCAGCAGGAAACACTTAAGTAGCTCAAATTAAACCTAACAAACATATCTAAGAGATCTGGGACAGCCCAGCTGTTTATCTGTCTGTAATGTCCTTGATATATATATATATATATATATATATATATATGTGTGTGTATGTCATTTTATTCAAAATGTCTTTGTTAAGTGTACATGTCACTGAGTCTACACTTGCATAATAACATTTTCCACCAATATTACTGAATCTGCATTTGTACAATCTTGCTTATTAGAATATATTTTATGAGCAATTTTATTTTTACTTTTTTTGAGCTTAGCCACCTAGATCTGCACTGCAAAGGAGCATCTTCTTTGCACAGTGAGACTATCCCAATCGAAACGTGCAAATCCATAAAGTAAGTAAATAAGCATGCAACTTACCTGAGTCACTTCATTACAAACATATGAATAAAATATCTAATTAACAGTATTGATCTCATAACATTCAACTAGAATATTACAATGATCTAATGTTAAACCTAGCCCATATTCTGTGCTTGAAATGACACATGTATATCTGTGTTCGGGTGTAGGTTAGAAGATCGACAGCTGAGATAACCGACAATGCATGAGCGGGCGCCAGATGATCGACACTTGGAAGACCGATGCTACGGATGAAAACTCCGACGCCAGGGATAGTGAGTTGGAAAGAAGGCTGTGTGAGTATGCGGTGGTGACGGATGTTAGGGTGCGACTAAGGTAAGTGTGGATAGTGACAGTCTGTGGGGATAGGGGTGGGTTAAGTGAGTTAGGGTTAGGGCGCGGGTTGGGTAAGTGTGCGGTAGTGGTATTTTTTGGGTTAGGGGCGGGTTAAGTGAGTTAGGGTTTGGGCGCGGGTTAGGTGAGTGTGCGGTAGTGGCAGTTTTTTGGGTTGGGGCGGGTTAAGTGAGTTAGGGTTAGGCTGGGTTATGTAAGTGTCTTGGTAGTGGTATTTTCGGGATAGGGGTGGGTTAAGTGAGTCAGGGATAGGGCACGGGTTAGCTGAGTGTGTGATAGTGACGGACCTTAGGGTAAGGGTTTGGGTTAGGGTTGGACGTAGTTGTGTGTGTGAGGTTTAGTGTGGGTTTGTGAGGATTTTGGTGTGCTTGTGTTCTGTGTGTGGTTTTTGGATAAGGGGATGTGTTTTGTTAGTTGATTGTTGTTATTGTGGTGTGTGCAGTGTGTGGGGTTTCGTGTTTGTGGACCGTCGGTTACTTGTTTGTCGGGCATGTGAGGTGTCGTGTTTCTGGTTTGTCGATAATGTGGTGTCGATGTTTTTGTTGTCGGTGAGAGTGGCTGTCGATCTTATGACCTAGAACCCTGTGTTCATATACTGCTGGTGAGAAAAATAAGTGATTTCAGAATGTACGCATACAGAGAAAATATTTTTCATGTCAGTATCTTGTATGTTACAACAGTCATAACCATACGGCTGTGACCATGCACCTAAATCTCAGACCATTTATCACGTGTACTGCAGTGGTAAAGTGACAAAGCAATTATATAACAGCATGTTAAGGAAGGAAATGTAGAGACACTTACTGCATCAGGTTATATACAAAGCAATATTACATCAATGCAGTATGTAAATATGCTATGTGACTATAAACTCGAAAACAAACCACCCTTAATTTTCCACCTTTTCTAACTAGAATAGTTCAGTTTCTGGGCTTTGCTGGTTTCAGGATTTTAGATTCAGTGTTCAGAGCTATCCACACCTTGCTGTAGGAGAGAGAGGTCCTACTGATACCAGTGAGAGTGGGAGCATTGCACTGCCTATCTAACACTTGAGGAGTAGTTTCCAGCTCTGAAACTGCAATTTTATTGGCCATTTTGGGTTGATTTCTATCCCTTTCAACTTTCTGGCATAAATACGTGCGTTTTGCACATGTTTGAGCTGGTTTTATTTCACCTGACCCTGTTTGGGCATCCTGTAGACTACTACAGCACCAGAAACGAGAAAGAGAGCCTTTTTGTGCTAACTGCAAGTACTTTTTGCTGAATTTTCTACTTTTTGCTGATTTTGGTCATTTTTAGTACCTGCACTTCTTAGAAAGCTTAAAAAGTAGACTAGCTACTTATTTCACTGTATTTTTGCCTGTAAGTAATTTTTCAGTTGTGCACTTGCCTTGCTTTATTTAAAAAGTTTAAATTTTCAAATCTCTAATTTTGCAAAGTTTTAATTGAGTTTACTGTTCTGGGCTATACACTCAAGTGCATTAGCCTTTCTGTGCTTATTTACTGTATAACTGCATTGTTTAGCCTGATTTAACCAAAAAAAAAATTCTATCTTGTTTGCTAATTTCCCACCTTTTCTAACTAGAATATTCCAGTTTCCAGGCTTTGCTGGTTTCAGAACTTTAGTTTCAGTGTTCAGAGCTATCCAGACCTTGCTGTGGTAGAGGGAGGTCCTGCTGCTTACCAGTGGGAGTGGTGAGCATTGTACTGCCTATCTAACACTAGAGGAGTGGTTTCCAGCTCTGAAATTGCAATTTTATCAGCCATTTGGGCTGATTTCTATCCCTTTCAACTTTCTGGCATAAATACGTGTGTTTGTGTGCAAGGTTAAACTATTCCCGGTGTCAGAAAGTCTGCTCTTCAAATTTTCCCTTAGGACTAGCTAGTTTATTAACAGTGGCACTAAAATCTGTATATCTGTAACTAGCACTTGCTCTAAAACTCGCTAAAAAGCACTAGGAAGCCTTAATTTGTGACAAGCACTCACCTCTTCTTGGTAATAAGGAGAAAATAGCCGTAGGCACTAGACAGCCTACAATTGCAAGTACCTTGCCAAAAAGTAAGGGAAAACAGCTCTTGTACTCCACAAAGAAAGTACCTAACCAGGCATGTCCAAGGATCAGCTTCCAGTGATTTCTCCTGTCTACCTGGTGAATCTGGGCATACTGGGGCAATGCAGCAATTGCCTCATGTACACAGACAACCCTCTCCTCCTACCACCAAACACTGCAACCTGCGAGAGATGCACTTATATAGCTATACTGAAAGCAAAGCTCTCTCCAGCCAAGATTGTGCTAGAAAGTCAAGAGGAGAAGGTTGACAACCACACAAGACCTCAAACAACACATAGTCCTTCAAAACCCACACCACCAAAACCCACACATGCAACACAAAACCCACATATGTGGAGGATCTTAACATTAACCTGCCCAAGCAACAAGGACCTGTGAAGCTGAAAACCAAACACCACCCCCAAACACAACCAAAGCATCACATAGCACACAACACCAGTGTGCCACCCAACAGCAGCCCCTAAGGCAAGACAACGTACCCAACACTTTAGTTATAGGTATCTCTATAGTCAGAAACACTGATGTCCCACTCACCACAAGGAAAAAATTATATTTAGTTGCCTGTCATGTGCCAGGATCCACCACATAACACATGCACTCAAGTCACTCCACAACAGGTACAAATATGATTCTGTCATTTCCATATTGGAATGAATGACTTTAGACTTACCTCCCAGGACTACATGAAAAGAGACATGGAAGAGCTCTCAGATCATATAGCCCAGGCAGGTATTACCCTAGCTCTGAGTAGCATCTTGCCATCACCCAGAATGATACCACAGTATAAGGACAAAATGACTGACTTCAATAACTGGCTAAGCATCTGGTGTCATTCAAAGGGGATCCAGTATCTGTCTGCCTGGGACGACATGATTGACAAATCACGATGCTTTGCAAGAGATGGTTTGCACCTGTTGCCCCTGGGATTCAGGTTACTGGCTAAGGTTCTTGCCACCGCTACAGTGCCTTTTTTAGGCAAGGTTCATAGGACAAAACTACCACTGCAACGGGTACAAGCAAGCAAAATCTGAAGGTAATGCTACATAATTCTAGAAGTCTATACCTCAAGATGCATTCTCTCGAGGCTCTCCTAAAAATGGAGAACATTGATATCTGTGCAGTAACTGAGACCTGGTTCAAAGCTCCAGAGAGCACCCCTGAAATGCCAGGCTACAACTCATACAACACTTTTCGGCCACCAAACCATTACCGAAACACTAAAGGTGGAGGGGTGTCCATATTCACCAAGGACATTCACACCTCCAGGCTGGTTGCCCAACACAATGCATCTGAAATTCTCCAGGTGCAACTAACACTAGGTAAGGTTCATAGGTTCATAGGTTGGTACTAGGCTATCAGCCCTAGGGCCTATACAAGCCTAGCCATAACAATTCCCTGGCTATTTCTTTCCACACTATTTACTTCCCTCGACCCCTGTCTAGCAGGGCAACTGACGTGATCCCCGGGGTGAATTTCCTTTCTCCCATCCAATCATCAAGATTCCTTTTGAAGAGGGCCAAAGAGGCATTCTGCTTGACATGTATGGGCAATCTATTCCAGAGTCTGGGGAGTCTCTGGGTCAGGAACCTATCCCTCCAGCATGTTTTGTTTATTGTGATGACAATGTTTAGATCCCTGGAGCATATGGCTCTGAGAGATTGGGATTTCTTTAAGTGTAGCATGTCCAACAGCTCTGGGTTTGACATGGCCTTGTATGTTAAGCAGAGATCGCCTCTGAGTAGACGATATGCGACAGGGTATAGCTGGAGTTTTTTAAGGCGGTCAGCAAGACTGCAATACTAGTTGTAGTTTGCTACAGATCCTCCACCATGCCCCAAGATTCTCACTACACCTTTCTAAACATACTGGGCAATATTAAGATACAACCAAACACCCTAATACTGGGTAATTTCAACTACCTTGCCATTAACTGGGAAAACTACTCCTGTACCAACACCTTTGTTCAGCGGTTCTTGGAATTCATAAATTCCAACACCCTAGCACAACTAATTCATAGTCCCAACAGGGGTACCAGTATTCTAGACCTGGTCATTACCAACATGGGAGATCCATGCTCCACACCAGTGGTCACCCTATCGTTGGTCAGATCACACCATAAGTTAATCACCCTTGACATCCACATCCCACCTCCCTTTAAGGAAACCTCCGTAAAAAAACTTTTCCAAAGCCAACTTCATGCTTTTCAAGTCAGAAGTAACAAACTTCATGACACCCATGCAGATGGGAACTGGAAGTTCAACTGCTGAATCCTACACTAAGGTGCGGTACGAGCACATTCACTCGTGCATGGACCGAGCCATCCCAAATAGAACCAAGACTCTGTCCTCTAAAAAAAAGGAAGCCAATCTGGTGGTCCCCTTCCATAAACAAGCTGTACAACAGAAGGAAGAAACTGTTACAGAAAAGAGGAAGAACCCAGGATTCAAGAAACTTCCTCACCAGCCTCAGTAGAAAGCTAAGATCCTTCATGAAATCTTCCAAAGCTAGTTACAAAAATAAAATTGCCAAAGATTCCAAAGACAACCGCAAAGCATTCTATAGCTAGGTCAAGAATCAAAATGGCAATACTCAGATCTGCTCTGAGCTACGGCAGAATGGCACTAGATATACTGATCCCAAGGATACTACCAATATCCCGACAGATAGATTCAGTGCCAACTTCACCCCCCTCTCACCCCCTAAAGGACCCATCTCAATACCGAAAGAATGCCAAATTCCTGTAATCACGTCCACTCAGATAAAAACTGCACTCTCCACAGCTAAGAATACAGCAGCCATGGGACCAGATGACATCCTGGGCTATGTACTACATGAACTACAAAATGAACTGGCACCTTACCTATGTGTCATGTTTAATCATAGCCTCACCTCAGGCTTCGTGCCCACAGAGTGGAGCACAGCTACAGTCATCCCACTCCACAAGGGGGGATCCACTTTGGATCCCGGGAACTACCATCCCATCAGTCTGACGAGCCTGATCTGCAAGACCTGGAACATATTATGGAACTTATAAACAAAGACATTGGCAATCTTCAAACACTGAACCCCACACAGTTTGGGCTCATGAAGGGCCAATCTTGCCTCCTGAACCTGATTGACTTCTTCGAATCAGTCTCCAGAGCTGCGGGCGTGGGTAAGGTGGTTCACACAGCCTACCTGAACCTCGCCAAGGCTTATGATACTATCCCCCACTCTGGAATCATAGATAAACTTACTAAGCTGAGCATTAATCCCTACATCACTCGAAGGGTTGCAAACTGGCTTACTGATAGAACATACACTGTAAAAGAAGCTGAATCCAAATCCAGTTCCAGACAAGTGACAAGTGGTGTACTGCAGGGTTCTGTTCTGGGATCACTCTTGTTTGGCATTTACTTCTGTGAAGTACAGGCCAACACTAAGGGACTCTGGCTTACAAAGTTCGCAGATGACTGCAAGCTGAGAGTCATTATTGAATCCCCAAATGATGTGGCTATACTACAAAAGGGCCTTACTGAAACAGATGCCTGGTGCCAGAGCCATGGGCTCAAGCTAAATGCCAAAAAATATATAGTTGTCCCCTTTGGGAAAAAACACGTAACTGTGAACTACCACATAGGTGGCAGTACACTAAACACAGAAAGTGTGATAAGAGACCTAGAGATGCAGGTGGACAGTGGTCTCACCTTTGATAACCACATAGCCACAACAGTTAGAAAATCCTTCTACGTGGCACACCTCATCACTAAGGGCTTTTCATCCAGAAAAAAGGAGGTCATTGTCCCTCTGTACTCATCCCTCATTAGACCCATTATAGAATACAATGCCCTGTTTGGCATGTACCTCACAAGACATCTGCAGTAACTAGAAAGGCCTCAGAAATACCTCACAAAAAGAATCACAGGCCTAAAACAGATGCCTTATGCTGACCGTCTACAGAAACTCAAGCTATACTCTGTCACATATCGCCTACTTAGAGGCGATCTCTGACAAGGCCATGTCAAACCCAGAGTTGTTGGACATGCTACACTTAAAGAAATCCCAATCCCTCCGAGCCACACACTCCAGGAATCTTAACCTTGTTATCACGATGAATAGAACATGCTGGTGGGATATGTTCCTAACCCAGAGACTCCCCATATTTTGGAATAGGCTGCCCATACATGTCAGGCAGAGCACCTCAATGGTCCTCTTCAACAGGAACCTTGACAATTGGATGGGAGATAGAAAATTCACCTGGGGATCACATCAGTAGCCCTGCTAGACAAGGGTCCAGGAAAGTAAAAAATTGTGGGAAGCAATAGCCAGGGAATAATTATGGCTAGGCTTGTATAGGCCCTAGGGCCGATAGCCTAGCACCTACCTATGAATCTTAATGGCAATTTGATTAATATAGGCAATGCAAGCATATTGATGTGTACCTATGATAACAACTTAAACTCCTACATGTAATTATATAGACTGTACACTGACAACTGCACAGATAACTTCATACATGCCATGTTGTCACATAATTCAGTCTGCATAGATCAGTCTACCTACCCAGTCAACAAAATAGTAAACAGGGTAAAACTACTGACTAGGATTGTTCTTAACATAATCCCGTTAACAGAACAATGTATTTAATTGTGTGCAACTGCCATTAAACAAGTTATCACATCAGCAAGCAGTATACAAGTAGGACAACCTAGAAAATATGCAGGCAATTAGCAAATATGGTTTCACAAACGCGCACACACACACACACACACACACACACACACACACACACACACACACACACACACACACACACACACACACACACACACACACACCAGCAATCATACTTTGCAGTAGAGCTTCAGTAAAAGAAGTATCTGTGATTCATGGTTCAGTATGCACATTTTAGCTGACAGCCTGCTGCAATGTGACACTGACAAGGATCTCAAGCGGATGTCACTTCCAGGCTTTGGTAAGACCTTTGTTTTGACAGAAAACGGCAGCAAAGCTGTCTAAGATGAATAGTAAAAAGATTTTACATCTCTGCTAACTCTCAAATGCTAGCAGCAGTGGAATAATACAAGAATATGAGAATTTGTTACATAATATATCTGGCATAACTTAACTTAGTTAACATACAAATTAATCACCATTCTTTAATCCCTTGGCTGTTTCACAGAAAGTGCCTTTGAAAGTTTCAATAGCATGCAGGTTATTTATTCACCAAAGTACCCAAAACCAGTTTACAGCCATGGTCTATGAACAAACGTGGAAAACACACTGTAGTATAATTTCTTAGTAAATACCTATGTAAAAAATTAAAACATTAGCCAAATTTACGACAACAGCAAGAATCCCTAGCATAAAGTTTTAATACATTACAACTGAAAGGATCATTTCAGCATGTAGATTTTACTAATAATAACCCAAATATGATTAGCTTTTAATGTATGCGTATGCAATGCATAACCAAAGGACCAGAACTGGAAATGCACCACTCTTAAACATGTTTATCTTCAAATTTATATGGTTTACATGTATGTGAAGAATCTATGTGGTATCCTAAAAAAGGAACAGGCAGCCCCTACATATGAGTAAGATATGCTTCACCCAGTGGTGTAAATCTTGGATCTTGATGATTGTTACTGTTGATGTGACACCCTGACCCCATGTGCAAAAATGGCAAAATTTATTTATTTTTATTTATTTATTTATTTTTTATTTAACATTTGTTGACCGGGAATGTCCGACTAGGTTCCACAGAGCCTGTTTTCAGCGGAGGCCCGTGGAGAAATGCTCCAGATGAGCTGTGGATGGATGGATGGATGGATGCTTAGTTTTCAGTATAGCAATGTCAAACAGTTTTTAATGTCATATTGCAATGGATTGTAGATCACTGTGTAAAGTTTTGTGATTGCTTTTTGAATTGCAATAAAAGGCTTTAAATAGTGAAGGTACCCCTGTTTCAGAGAATACTGATGTAGCATTGACAAGGGGCTTCTAAGCAATAGTACAGTGATGCTAGTTCTGGATTAAAATGTGAACTAAAGAGCAAAATGTATACATGGATCTGCATTCAACACATTGCAAGTTCACTTTTGCTAAGGTTGTACCCAACACGTACTTGAAATCATTGCACTGGAAAGTGCCATGAACTTGCATATTTTATTGTGGTAGTTTTATGGAAGAAAAGCATTTGCTTGTGACCTTCAAACAAGAACAGTCTCATATTAGAAACCATTTTTGTGATACTGAATTACCTGATGACCTATGGGATATGATCCGTATTCTAGACAGGATAACCTGATGGCTCATAGCTAAGAACCCAAAGACTGACAGTCTATGATACCCAATGGACAATGTAAAGCAGTATCAAGTTCATATATATATATATCACACTAAATAGCTGCACATCCACATAAAATACTGCATCCATCCATCCATCCATCCATCCATCCATCCATCCATCCATCCATCCATCTTTGTCTCTGATTCTGACTCCTATAGTTATTGTTTAAATAGACATCATTCACAGAGGTTACTAGGCAAGTAGGAAATGGAATCAAATTGTCAGGTCTTTTTTCTGTATTATACATCCTCCACTCACCGACATATACACACACACCTATGGATAATTTAGTGTTGCCAGTCCACCTCACACATGCGTATGGAGTGTTTATGGAAACTGCAGCACTTAGAAAAATCCCATGTGAACACAGAGAGGAGAGGCAGACTCCACAAACAAGGCAATCCATTCTTTGAACACACCAGGTGGCCTTTTGCTATGAGATGAGAATGTTACTCATTACATCACAGTGCCATCCACATGAAATACTACTGTTTAAAGAATCTGGTAAAAATATTTCTGTGGTCTAAATATCTTAAGCTAAGTATTATACAGTTGAGGCAGCAGTGTTGACACAGTTGGAACTCATTTAAGTATCAAATTTATTATTTATTTATTTCCAGTTTGATTACCGGGGAAGTTCACTGGGTCGAAATGACCCATTTTCAGTGGAGGCCCGGGGAGAAAAGCTCCAAGTTGCATAATACATTTACAATGCAATTGGTACAAAGGTATAACAGATACACATTATACAACAGTAAGAATTAACACATTTGGAGTCAAGGTATTTAACAAGAGTTCAGGGTTTTACAATTTCATTTAAGGAGCACTCTAATGTACGGAGTTTGACAACAATGTATGTATGAACATGAGAAGAGAGAGAGATGACAGATAAAAGAAGTAGAGAATACACTCTGCTTATGCACAATTGAACATGGATGCTATTTACATTATTTACAAGGTTGAGTTGAGTCAGAGTAGCTATAGGTGTTATCAAAAACATAGAGAGGGGACACACTGGGAGCAAAAGGTTTAACTAGGATTAGGTAGGGTGAAGGCAGGTACATTTCCACTTAGAGGACAGGTGTTTGTAAAGCAGGTTTTTAAAGATTTCAGAGTTTGGCATAGATCTTAGAACAGATGGAAGGGAATTCCATTTTTTGCCAAGTGAGTAAGAGAGAAGAAGTTGGCCAGCAGTGTGTTTAGGTTTATTGATAGCTATTGGGTTCTGATGTTCAGATCTTAGTTTCTTTTGGGTATGTAGGGGGGAATGAGATTAGTTAGGGCAGGACATTTTGTTTGGTGAAATATGATTCTGTGAGCAGAGTTGAGTAGGAGAAAGTCTAGGTAGTTAGGGAGTTCGAGCCAGTTCAGGGAATGTACGGTGAGGCAGTGATGGGTATCGTTTTTGGAGCTGGTGGCGAATTTAGAGATTTTGTTGTAGCAGATTTCTAGTTTGGAGGTGATAGTGGAGGACAGATTGGTTAGGAGAGGATTACCATATAATAAGGAAGGGAGAAGATACGTTGTGACCAGAGTATGCCTAGTAGAGTTGGAGAGAAAGTGATTGTTCCTATACAGCATGCCTAGCTTTTGGTGGGTTTTTTGATATTTTGTTGAATATGTATATCAAATTTTAGGTGTTGCGACCACTGCATACATTTTATAGGCTGTTTTTCTCAAGCCAGCTCTTTTAAAAATAATTGCTTTAAAATTCTTGACATATAGTGGTATAAGAATTTACAATTTGGTAGGAATAAACCAAGAAGGTCTAATTCTAGAGGTTACTGTTGATGATGTCAAGGAAATATGATATGTAAAGGAAAGCTATAATACTGATTTTAAAGTGTGTGTGTGTGTGTGTGTGTGTGTGTGTGTGTGTGTGTGTGTGTGTGTGTGTGTGTGTGTGTGTCTGTGTGTGTAGTCAGTATATAAAAATAACATGGTTTTGATACAACCCAAAAAATGCAGGCTCTTCCAAAAAACCACATGGAATACCAGACAACTTGAAATACCCTTAAGTATAATCCCCTACTGCCAAAACACAGTTTTTCATAGCAAGCCTCTCTGAGCTTCTCAGTAAGTGTCTTTCTTCTAGCTTATCTTGGAGAGAAAAGATGCCTATGTTAATTCTCATGGGCCGGATTCACGAAGGCTTGCATGGAGTCTAAGAATAGAGTAAGACTCCATGCAGCCAACATGTCCACCGAGCGATCCAGAAACAGCCAGTAGGGGTGTGCAACAGAGCTCCCAAAACGAGTCCTACACGGATAGGGCTTGGATATGCAAATTACCTCAATTGCAGGCAAAAGCTATGCAAATGAGGTAAATTTGCAATCCAGGAAATCCAAACCTGTACGAGTAAGAGTAATGTTATTTGCAGAAATGTTCTCAGTTGACAACCGAGTATGGTTCTGCAAATAGCAAAACGGAGCCGTGACAGCTCCAAAAAAGGATGCATCCAGTTGAGGAAGCATGCCAATGGCCAAAAATACGGCCATTGGCAATGTTCACTGATGCAAAATAAAATATATATTTTTTTTCATCCCGATCCCCGGGGTTTAAGCATAGTGCAGTGCTGCGCAAACACGCTGTGCTCTAAAAAACAGAAAATCAATAATTAAGATCCAAAAATGTGGATTTTATTACTGTTCTGAATTTACAATGCAAGGGAATGGCAGGCTGAAGACAACATGGCCACCAAGTAGAGGTTGCTAAGGGGGGAAGCTCAGTCAAAGAGATGTAACCAAGCATTAGTAGGCAATCCTATGCAAATGAGGGTTAGGATAGTGAATCACAAGTTTACATAGCAAATGAGCACAGTCAGTGGAGTGTAAGAGTAGGATAAGGGGAGTAACAGAGTAGAAGATAGGTGACATCACGAGGGGGGTATGTATGAAAGAAGTGAAGCTCACTGGAGCAGAGTGGCATTTGTCAGCTGTCATTTACACATCATTGGAAGAGGTGTGTCAACAGGTAGGCTAGGTAAAGGCAAGAAATTGAAGGTGTATGCCGTGGATAACACTAAAGTTTCTTGCTGAGCATGTATGCACGTGGTTGCGTGCCTGTAAGACTGTGTGCGCTTGTTTCCAGGGCCCATTGAGGCTCCACCATTGTGGAGTGGGGCCACTGTTGCTGTACACCATTCCTTGGGTACATATCCTGTAGTATGGCTGAGATTGAACAGTAACCTAATATGAGGTTTTAGCTCTTCTTGGAGCTCCTGTAGGATGCAGCCCGGGACACCGTCTGGTCCCACTGATGCTGTGTTTTTTGCTTTGGAGAGGGCAGCTCCCACCTGAGCATCTGAGATGACAGGGCGACAACTCTCTGCTGGTATATATATTTGCTCTTTTGGGGGGGAAGGGGGAGTTGCACTGAACCTGTCCGCCAGGATGTTGGCAATGTCTGTGGGTTCAGTGTATTTTTTGTCATTTTGGACTAACTCCGAACATATCTGGGAGTTGCCACCCAGGTTTCTAACATAACTAAAGAAGGCCTTGTGGTTATCTTTAGTGTCTTGTGCAATTTTTCTCTTGAAGCTGGCCTTAGAAGATTTTATGAGGAATCGTAGTTTTTTGCTAGTACTGATCAGTGATGCTTTCTTATTGAGGGATTTTGCCCTATCCTGCAGTAGCTTCCTCCTTTTGTTGTACAGCTTATTTATGGCAGTGGTCCACCAGACAGGACACCTGCCTTTGGAGGATTGGGTCTTGGTTTTATTTGGGATTGCATGATCCATGCATTCCTGAAGATGTCCATAAAATGCATTTATAAAGGATTCTGCAGTTTGGGCTGTAGTTTCCACTGGCCCAGGGGCTTTGAGTGAATTCACATAGGTTTTGAGAAGTGTGAAATTAGCCTTGGAGAAGATTTTTACTGTGGTTTTCTGGGGTGGTGGTGGGGTCGGGATGTGGATGTCCAGCGAGATTAATTTGTGGTCTGATCTTACCAATGAGGGGTGCATCTCTGGTGCAGAGCATAGAGTCCCCATGTTTGTGATGATCAGGTCCAGTATGTTTTCTCCTTTTGTAGGCATGGTGACCAGTTGTTCCATAGCATTTGAGTTTATACATTCTAGGAACCTCTGGGCTAGGCTGTTGGGGCTTGAGCAGTGCTCCCAGTCTATGTTTGGGTAGTTGAAGTCACCCAATATAAAGGTATTTGGAGAGACCTTCATATTCTCCAATGTCCTCAGGAAAGCCACGTGAGGTTCCAGTGTCTGGGATGGTGGTCTATAGCAGGCTACAAACTGAAAGGCAGTTTTGCCCACTGTTAGTTGCACATGGATGGTTTACGATGCTTTGTGCAGTGCCTCTAACCTGGAGGTGTGGGTATCCTTGATGAATATGGATACTCCCCCTCCTTTTGTGGTTCGGTCTGAGTTTTGGGGCCGAAAAGCATGGTATGAGGTATAACCTGGTAGTGCCGGGGTGCTCTCGGGAGCCTTGAACCAGGTCTCTGTTACTGCACAGACATCGATATTCTCCATGCTGAGGAGAGCTTCGAGTGATTGCATTTTGAGGTTTAGACTTCTGGCGGTGAGTAGCATTACCCTTAGTTTATTTTTCCTTGTGTTGTCTATGGAGGTGGGTTTGTCTTTTGAGCCTTGCCTAAAAAAGGCACTATGGTGGTGGCAAGAGCCTTTGCCAGTATCCGAAAGCCCAGAGGTGACAGGTGCAAGCCGTCCCTAGTGAAGCAACGTGGCTTGTTGAGCATGTCATCCCAGGCTGACAGACACTGGATCCCCTTTGAATGACACCAGAACTTTAGCCAATTGTTAAAATTGATAATTTTTTCTTTATACTGTGGCATCATTTTTGGTGAGGGTAAGATGCTACTCAAGGTCAGGGTCATACCTGTCTGGGCTACATGATCTGAGAGCTCCTCTATGTCTCTTTTCATGTAGTCCAGGGAGGTACGGCTCAGGTCATTCACACCAGCATGGACGATGACAGAGTCATATTTGTACTTGCTTTGGAGTGACCTGAGTGCTTGTGTTATGTGGTGGATCCTGGTGCCCGACAGGCAGCTCACCGTGACCTTCTTCTTGTTCAGCCTGGTGAGTGGGACATCAGTGTGCCTGACAATAGAGTCACCTATTACAAGTGTATCAGGTGTGTTGTTTGGCCTTAGGGCTGTGACTGTTTGGCACACTGATTTTGTGAAGTATGTGTTTCACTTTTTTTGTTTTGTGGTAGAGGTTGCTTGGATATCTGCTTTGGAGGTCTCTGCTGCTTAGGCAGATTTGTATTTAGAGCCTCCGAATATGTTTTAGTGTGTTTATGTGTTTGGTTTGATGATGTGGTAGGTCTATGTGCGACTGGATTTGTGGTGTGTATGGTTACCTTCTCCTCCTGACTGGCTGCTCCAGTACTGTGTTGAGAGAGCTTAGCCTCCAGTTTGGCTATATGGTTGCATCTCTCGTATATATTAGTACTTGTTGGGAGGAGGAGAGGGTTGTCTGTGTACATGAGGCAGTTGTAACATTGCCTCAGGATTCCCAGATTCACCAGCTGGACTGGAGAGGAAACTAGCAATTGACCTTTGGACATGCCGGTATAGTATAAGTAACTCCTTTATGGCTGACAAAAAGGACCAATAGAGGATGAGTACTCCAAGGGAGTATATGAGGAGGTAGTGCTATTAGTTTATTAGTGCTAACTTATATAATTGCTTGTAAGAGCAGTGCTAGGTTATAGGTTGAGAATAGGGTCGTTACTTGAGAGAATAGAGCAGATCTAAGGGAAAAAGTGAAGAGCAGACTTTGTGGAGCCGAGAATGGTTTAAGCCTGGTTAAGCGGCGCTGCCCGATACTGAGCTATGCGCAAAATCGCGCAAAACCGCACCAAAGCGGGTTTTTATACAGGGAACTTAAAAGAGCTAGAAATTAGCCCAAAACAGCCAATAAACTACAAGATTCTTGTGCTGAGGACACTCCTCCAGGGACAGATAGGCTTCTCAAAGCTCCCCACTCTCACTGATGAACAAAGAAGCTTCCTTCTATCCAAATAAGGAAATGGGGAACACAGGAACTATTCTAAAGTCCAGAATACAGCAATGCCTGTATTAGGAACTATTCTAGGTCAGGAAAGGTGGGAAACAAGGATTTTTTTGTTTTTTTTTTCTTTTTTAACAGAACAAACAGCAGAAAAAGTACAGTAAATTCTTAACACAGGCTAGCAGACTTGAGTGAGCAGCCTCAACAGTTAAATTCAAACAAGCAAACTTTTAAAAGTGCAGGTATAGGAAATCACAAAAACAAGCTTAAAACAGGCAAAAGAGCAGATTAAACTTGTTTTTCGGCGAGGAAAGACGGTCGCACGGGTGATAGCAATAAAATATACTTAAATCTTGGAAGCAGTCACTCTTTTCATTTCTCTGCTGCTAGCACCACTGTGCAGGACCACGAGGAGCTGTTGCTGAGTAGGAACAAGTGAAAAACCGCGCCAAAGTGGGTTTTTATACAGGGAACTTAAAAGATCTAGAAATTAGCCCAAAATGGCCAATAAACTACAAGATTCTTGTGCTGAGGTCACTCCTCCAGGGACAGATAGGCTGCTCAAAGCTCCCCACTCCCACTGGTGAACAAAGAAGCTTCCTTCTATCCAAGTGAGGAAATGGCAACACAGGAACTATTCTAAAGTCCAGAATAAAGCAATGCCTGTATTAGGGACTATTCTAGGTCAGGAAAGGTGGGAAACAAGGATTTTTTTTGTTTTTTTTTTTGTTTTTAACAGAACAAACAGCAGAAAAAGTACAATAAATTCTTAACACAGGCTAGCGCACTTGAGTGAGCAGCCTCAACAGTTAAATTCAAACAAACAAACTTTTAAAAGTGCGGGTATAGGAAATCACAAAAACAAGCTTAAAACAGGCAAAAGAGCAGATTAAACTCGCTTTTCAGCGAGGAAAGATGGTCGCACAGGTAATAGCAGTAAAATATACTTAAATCTTGGAAGCAGTCACTCCTTTCATTTCTCTGCTGCTAGCACCACTCTGCAGGACCACGAGGAGCTGTTGCTGAGTAGGAACCATCCCAGTGGAAACCAAGGTATGTGTTGGCCTAAGTATATTAGCAACAGGTACCTTCCAGAGACCAACTGGTGATATGATGGGGATATCACAGGCATCAGCATCCAGGGTACTGCACCAGTTCTTGGATGCCATGTGAGCACATGTCGGAGATCATGTATATTTCCCCAATTCCCATGAGGTATTAGCCAGCAATATGCATCTCTTCCAGCAAATAGCGGAATACCCTGAGGTAGTGGGTGCAATAGACTGCATGCACATATGCATCAAAGTACCAGCCAGTGAGCAGGGTAGGGTCTACTTCAACTGCAAGGGCTTCCCCTCCATCAACTGCCAGGTCATGTGTGATGCCCAGGGCATAATACTGAATGTGTGTGCTGGCTGCCCTGGAAGCTACCATGATTCCAATATCTGGCATCTGATGCAGCTGTACCAGACATTTGCCAAACATCCCTCATGGTCACCTAGTGGGGGATGCTGGCTATGCACTGGAGCTGTGGCTGATGACACCCATCAGAAACGCACACACACCTGAACAGGAACACCATAATGAGGCACACGCACAAACATGAAATGTAATCGAGCGTGTGTGTGGCCTGCTCAAGTCACGGTTCCGGTGCCTGGATACATCTGGTGGAGCCTTGCAGTACTCACCAACTACATGTACCCAAATTGTCATGGTATGTGCCATGCTACATAATATGATCCTGCGAAAACAGCTGCAGCAGGAGCAGCATAGGCCCAGACCAAACAGCCCCCCACCATTGCCAAGGCCATCACAGGCAGACTGTGACTCAGAGGAGGAACAACCTGTGCCTGCCCCAGTAGGCAGAAGGAGGCATGCCCAGTATGCTTTGGCCTTGGCAAAGAGGCAATGCATAGCACATACACTGGCTCAGTAGGAACCCTAGAAATGATACCTCTCTGACTCGCACAAATAGTAAAAGGGATGCCTAACTTGACACTACCTGTTTCCAAACATGTATAGGGAGTGCAGTATGTTCATCCGACATAGGCAGCCCTGCAGCACCACCTGAGGAATGATTGCCATGTGTTAAGCAATATAAAGCAGTGCTACACAGCTTTTACTACCATTTAGTATGTGTAAAGCAATTGCACACACTAACACTAGCACAATTGTGGTCAATGTTGAGCAATATTGGGAAATGTTCTGTAATGTTGGTGAACATTGAGCAATGTTGGACAAGCCTGGTCTACGTTGGGCATAGCTGAACAAAAGCCATCATGCTCATATTTGTCTGCTCACTATGAAAATATAAAGCAGTGACAGGCCTCAAACCCAGGATACTGTGCACTACAGTCATAGTACTGAACCACTAAACCATGACAGTATTGCACTGGTCAGCCTGTATGAAGAAATGTTGATAAGTCTATGCAACGTACCTCATGGAAACCCTGCAGGCACAGCATAATCCCTGTCGAGTTATGACACAAAGGTGAGCCCTGCAGTAAGAATAGAACCTGATTTTCAACACACATATAGTATAATTGTTAATATTGGTCATGTTCACACACATCAACAAATGTACTGGACTTCAGACAGCAACATACTGAAATGTCACACTGGGCATGCTCACACACTTGAATAAATGAGACAAATGTCAGGCAACAAAACACTGAAAGGAGAGACTGGGCATGCTCACACACTTAGGCCATGTCTGAGTATAGCAGTGGGCCACACACATCTGGCAGTTGCATGTGTTAACACAGGAACCTCTCAGTATTCACCAATCTGCCATGTGCACATAGTTATATGACAACAGACACATATATAATATATTGGAACCCTGTCATAATAAAATATGTTCTTCAGATACTTAGGTTGTTTGTAGAAAGTGTGAAAACAAAGAAGAGAAAAAACCTGCAATCAGTATCATCAATAAACAATGTGCATCCCGAACATTACCATAGGTGCATAGGTTGATACTAGCCTATCTGCCCTAGGGCATGTATAAGCCTAGCCAGAGTGTGTTTGGCTTTTGCAGCCCTGTTAGATTAGTAGACTGTGCCTGTGAATAGTAGGACACACAAGATAGGCCTTTTACATTTGCTTTATTGTGCCTCTGTCCAGCAGGGACCCAGAAGAGATTCCAGGGGTAAACATACGATCACCCATCCACTCTTCAATATGTCTCCTGTAGGGGGTCAGTGGGGGGGCCTCAGCCTATGCGGGACTGGGATACCATACCAGAGTGAGGGGAGCATCTGGGATAGAAATGTGTCCCTCCAGCATGTCCTATAAATATCTGTGCTGAGGTGTAAGTCCCTGGAGCGTGTAGCTCTAAGGGATCCGGATATCCTGAGGTGGAGCATGTCCATTAATTCTGTGTTGGACATGGCTGTAAACAACAGGCACAGATCGCATCTGAGTAGGTGGTAAGTGACTGAGTAGAGCTGGAGTTACTTTAGCCGAACTGCACAGGGCATTTGTGTGAGTCCATAGATCCACTTGTTGAGGTACTTTTGTGGCCAATACAGTTGCTGCAGGTGTCGGGTAAGGTACATCCCAAATGGGGCATTGTATCCAATCATGGGCCTCATGAGTATAGGGGCACAATGACTTTACTTGATCTAGATGTGAAACCTGTTAGGATAGGGAGGGCTATATAGAATATCTGTCTAACCACTATGGCAATGCGATTGTCAAAGGCAAGATTACAAACTTCTCATGTCCCCATATCCCTAACAACTTCTACCATACTTAATGTATTAACACCTATGTGGTAATGTGTGAGCACTATGTGATTCCCAAAGGGGATGACTATGCATTTAATGGCATTCAGCTCTAGGCCATGGCTCTGGCACCAGTTATCCATCTCTGTGAGACCCTTTTGGAGGATGGTTGTGCCAGCTGGAGAGTCAAATATGGCACCCAGTTTGCAGTCATCTGCGAACATGGTCAGTCATATTCCTCCTGTGTTAGCCTGTACGTCAGAGGAATATATATACTGAACAAGACAAGTCCCAGGACTGAGCCTTGTGCGATGCCACATGTAACTGGTGTAGAGTCAGACATGGTACCTGCAATACATACCATGTGGGTGCTATCCCTGATCTACGTAGCAATCCATCTTGTGACATATGTGTTCATATCTAAGCTGGTGAGCTTATGTATGATGCCCGAGTGGGGTATTGTTGTGAAAGTTTTTGCGAGGTCCAGGTAGGCTGTGTGGACTACCTTCCCTACGTCTATGGACCTGGTAACCGTTTAAAGAAGTCGACCATGCTCAAGAGGCAAGATCTGCCCACAACAAAGCTGAATTGTGTAGGATCCAGTGCCTGTAGGTTCCCGATGTCTGTGTGTATGAGTACCATGATGATACTCTCCATAGCTTTGCAGGCCAGGCTAGATAGGCTTATAGGGCGATAGTGTCCGGGGTCTGTTGTGACACCACCTTTGTAGAGCGGGACCACTGTTGCTGTATGCCATTCCTTGGGTACATATCCTGTAGTAACTCTAATATTGAACAGTGACTTCATGTGAGGGTTACGTTCATCATTAAGCTTGTGTAAGATACAGGCTGGGACACCGTCTGGTCCCATTGATGCTGTGTTGTCTGCTTTGGAGAGGGCAGCACTCACCTGATCATCTGTGATGTCAGGGAGGCTACACTCTGTTGGGATGAACATTTGCTCATTAGGGGGATGGGGGGTGACATTTGCACTGAACCTGTTTGCCAGGATGATGGCAATGTCTGTGGGTTCAGTGTATGTATTGTCATTTTGCAGTAACACACAGCATATCTGGGAGTTGGCACCCACGTTCATGACATAACTAAAGAAGGCCTTGTGATTGTTCTCAGTGTGTGGTGCAATTTACCTTTCAAAGTGGGTCTTAGATGAATTCATGAGTGAACGTAGCTTCTTGCTAGTATTGATCAGAGATGCCTTCCCTTATTGGGATTGTGCTCTATCATGTAGTAGCCCCCCTCCTTTTGTTGTATAGCTTATTTATGGCCGTGGTCCACCAGACAGGTTGCCTGCCTTTGTTAGAGTGAGTCTTGTTCTTATTTGGGATAGCATGATCCATGCATTCCAGTAGGTGTCAATAGAATGTGTTTGTAAAGGATTCAGCGGTCTGAGCCATACTTACCTCTGTCCCAGGGTCTTTGAAGGATACCACCTAGGTTTAGAGAAGTGTTATGTTTGCTGTTGGTAAGTACTTCACTGAGAGAACCTAGGATGGGGATGGGGACGGGATATGGATGTCCAGTGAGATAAATGTATGGTCTGACCTTACCAATGAGGGGCATACCTCTGGTGTGGAACATGGAGTCCCCATGTTGGCGATGATCAGGTCCAATATGTTTTCCCCTCATGTGGGTGTGGTGACCAGTTGTGACATAGCATTTGTGTTTAGAAATTCTAGCAACTGTTGGGCGAGGGTGTTGTGGCTTGAGTAGTATTCTCAGTCAATGTTTCTGTAGTTGAAGTCACCCCATATAATGATGTTTGTAGAGACTGTTATATCCTCCAGTGTTCCCAGGAAAGCTGAGTGGGGTTCCTGAGTTTGGGAGGGTGGTCTGTAGCAGGCTACAAACTGAAAGGCAGTTTTGCCCACTATTAGTTGCACATGTATGGTCTCTAATGCTTCCTGCAGTGCTACTAACTTGGAGGTGTGTGTATCTGTGATGTATACGGATACTCCCCCTAAATTTGTTGGTCGGTCCGAGTCTTGTGGCCAAAAAGCATGGTATGAAGTATAACCTGGTAGTACTGGTGTGCATTTGGGAGCCTGAACCAGGTGTCTGTTACTGCACAGATATCGATATTCACCATACTGAGGAGAGTTGAGTGCGTGCATTCTGGGGTCTAGACATCTGGTGTTGAGCAGCATTACCCATACTTTCTTTTACCTTGTATTGTCCATGGAGGTGGGTTTGTCATTTCAGCCTTGCCCAAAAAATGCACTTTGGGGGTGGCAGTATTTGAAAGTCCAGGGGTGATAGGTGCAAGCTGTCCATAGCGAAGCTACATGGCATGTCGAGCATGTCATCCCAGGCTGACAGACACTGGATCCCCTTTGAATTACACCAATATGTTAGCCAGCTGTTACAATTGATCAGCTTATCTGTATACTGTGCCATCATTCTTGGCAAGGATAAGATGCCACACAAGGTCAGGGTCATACTGGCCTGGGTTACATGATCAGAGAGCTCCTCTATGTCCCTTGTCATGTAGTCCAGGGAGGAACGTTTGAGGTAATTCACACCAGCATGGACAATGACGGAGCCATATTTGTACTTGCTTTGGAGTGACCTGAGTGTATGTTTAATGTGGCCGAACCTACCACCCGACAGACAGCTCAAAGTGTCCTTCTCCATGTTCAGCCTGGTGAGTGTGATGTCAGTGTGTCTGACAACAGAGTCATCTATTACAAGTGTATTAGGTGTGTTTTTAGCCCTAAGGGCAGTGACTGTGTGGCACACTGACTTTGTGAACCATGTGATATGTGGGTAATGTCATGGGGTTGCAGTTATCTGGGTGTCTGCTTAGGAGGTCTCTGCTGCTTAGGCAGATATTATGTAGAGCCTCCAAGTATGTATTTGTGTGGTAATGTAGTTTGTTTGCTGTCGCTATAGGTCTATGTGTGATGGAGTTGTGGTGTGTGTGGTTACCTTCACCACCTGACAGACTGTGCCGGTCATGGTTCGAGAGAGCTCAGCCTCCCGTTTGTCTATATAGTTGCATCTCCCACATATATCTGAGTTTGTTGGGAGGAGGTGAGGGTTGTCTGGGTACATAAGGCAATTGTAACATTGCCTCAAAAGTCCCATATTCACCAGCTGGACTGGAGAGTACACGCGAAACCAAGCGTTGGACACGCCAGGATATTATGATGACATACTCTCTGTTGACTGATCAAAAGGGATCAGTAGGGTGTTAAGTGTGTAAAAGGGAATAACGGGTTTAGTGCTCAGGTATGTTGGTGGTTTTGAAAGATTATCTGTGAAGGAGTCCAGACAGAACCATGACACTTCCTTCAGCTATGTCATACACAGCACTGTACACACATATATGTCCTGAGTCAGGGCCAACTGTACCTGACTGACAATGCAGACATCCTGTCAGACAGGCCCATACATACATACATACCAACCTCCCACTGACAAATATCCCTATAATCATACCAGGAGATATCACATGTAGAATGGGTAAACAGCTCCTTCCAAAGCCAAAAACATGGCATCAATTGGATGACATTGTTTCCCCATATGTTTCATAAGTGAACTACAGAACAAAAAGACCCTGCACCTGAACAGTCTGTTGAGCCACACCCTCTCTATAGGATCTGAAACTGTTGAATGTGTTACAGCACCATATGGCACACCCCACAAGTGTTGGTGCACAACAGACCATGGGAACTATAGTCCTATAAGCCTATGACGTCTGATCTGCAAGGCCATTGAGTCCATCATGATTGAAGTCATGAACAGAGCTATTGGAAGCCGACAAACACACAGCCCTACCAACTGTGGTATGATCATGGGCAGATCATGGTTCCCAAACCTGCTAGACTGTTTGCAAGGCAGCCACCCAGGACACACATCACTGAAGGGAGCTACACACGTCCCACATAGACTCTGAGTAGCCCTTTATCAACATCACAGACACATGTTGTATCCACAAATTTGACAACCTGTGCATAAATATGTATTGTCATATGAAGGAATGGAAATTTGTCCACAGAAAGATCACACAAGCTAAAAAATGTGGAGTCCTGTTCAAGCTGTTAACACCTGCTGACCCACATGGTTCATTCCTGGGATTGCATAAAACAAAGTGCATACACATTACCATGTCTAGTCCGCTGATGTCAGCATCCTGCAAATATAGCAGGAGAAAATAAAACACCCAGTGAAACATATAGCGCATTGTGTTAATGCGTACCTCTGTAGTATCATAACATAGTTAGGTAGGGGTTTGAATCCTGCACTTGCTCTATGTGTGTGAGTGATTTCCTGTGAGAGGAGTGCCCTTTTTGGAGACTAGGTACCCACATGAAAAGAGGTAGATTCTTCTCTGGCAAGTCTGATGATGTCAGCATCCTAGAAATATAGCAGGAGAAATGAAAACACCCAGTAAAGCATATAGCGCATCATGTTAATGCATATCTCTGTAGTATCATAACATAGTTAGGTAGGGGTTTGAATCCTGCAATTGCTGAGTGTGTGTGTGTGTGACACTGTTGGTTAATGTGCTGTGAGTTTTGCTTTTACATACATATATGTACACGTGACCATAATTGTTATCTGTGTGGCAAATACATATATGTACATGTGACCTCAATGAGTTCATAGGTGTGAAGCCTGCTTTCTAAACGAATACATCTGTTACCATTGACAGTCTGTGCTGCTGCTTCTCAGACCTTAGGCCACATATGTATGTATATGTCAAGGCCAGCAACTGTAGTGATCTGTGGCCTAGGTCATCTGTGTCACACACACCCATGACAGTTTCTATAGAATAGTGTGAGTGAGGGTTCATGCCAGGGGTATATGTCAGACATGTTCAAACACAACACAGTCTGTCAATAATGGCCATCCATTACAGGTGTACAACACCTCCATGGATATGAATACAGACCCCTTCATGCTTATGTAATGCACTGAGGGACATCAGCATACCTTTGGAAATGTGAATACCAAAGGACAGATGACATAACATGTGGCTATATGTACACATTGGTACCCCTGCTACATGTTGTGGGCTACTAACAATATGGTACTGTCAGGATACTATGTATTGTAAATGTGGATGACTATGCTATAGTTGGCTTATAGCTTTACAGCATGTGTTGGTCAACAGGTATCTGTCTGTATGATACCCTTGTGGAGGATAAGTGTCTCATCTAGAGAATGCATTGTAGGCCACTGTATGCATTACCAGATCTGGACGGAGATATCCCTAGTGTGTTTGCTTGTACCTGGGACGTCTACATGCCAAATAGGAGTGGTACCAGGAATGGGTGGCGGCCAATACAACTGGTTACTGGTATAGTATAGTACCGGAAGGACTCAAATGCTACTGTGTATCCTACATCTGTGTGTCAGTTGTCAAGACATCAGCTAACGATTGGGTAAAGTCAGGCTGTTGAGGTTATGTATACTACCAGTATGCAAAACAATGACCGATATAAACAGTATCACCCACAGCATAGTGTCAAACCATGTCATACAGACATGTGTACCCAAGTCGTAACATATGTGTAGTAAAAAGCATACTGGCCACCAATAGGAAATATGAAGTGTTAACACTGTGTAATACAGGGCATGTCACCCTTCCCATGTGTCCACTATGCACATACATGCAGATGGTGCACCTCCACCATATTCACAAATGTACACCTGCAAATCTATACTACACACATCACACACGTACCATCCGCTCACCAACACATGCTGCCAGTACTGCACACATCAGCCAAGTGGCACATGGGCGGACAATACAGTATTGGAATCAACACTGGTGTAAACAATACTACATTGATAATCATAGCTTTAATGCATCGTGCCTGCTCAGATATAACTACAAGGATATCAGTACACCTTGCTGTTGACAACATGCTAACATTGCTACACTGCTATTAGGTCACCCTGTGCATCAGCACCATATAAGCCTGTTCCTGCATCATTGTCACAGATGACAGGAGGTGGCACAGTTTCATCATATGCACAGGGTGTGTTATTGGTTTGCCAGAGCCTGACAATGACCCATCCAATCGACATGTATGTGTGCGTGTGAGGGACAACAGTACAGTATGGGTCAATGGTGGTGTAATGTGTGTGTGTATGTGTTAGCCCTAGGTGTTTGGTTTATGTGTGTGTGTGTCTGCATGCACACAGTTCCACCTTGTGGCTGCCACATATGGGTGATTGTGGGACAGCCACGGACTGTACCTGCCAAGCTGTACAGACACAGTACCTGTGCCTGCCAAGGGTGCCACGGACAGTATTGGGTACCAAGCCAGACTGGGTACTATCGTCAGAGGCAGAGGGATGTCGACTGGACCCATGTCCCTGCTGGGACTCATCAGAGTCATGTGCACATGGTCGTCTAGGATGGTCTATTGACAGCCCAGCCCCAACATTGCTAGGGCTGGTACTGCCACTACGGGAGCAGCTGGGACTCGTGTGTCATCTGCGATGAGTGCCAGCTGATGATGTTGCTGGCATACATCCACGGTGACGTCTCAGCCATCCTGCACTGTCCTGGCACATGGACATTACATTGTGGAGGACATCTAGTGTCTCCCCCCAACGTCTATCAATGACCTTGGTGTAATTACGGATGGCACCGGCAAGGTCACGGATGCTGTCATTAATAGCGGTGTTGTGAGCCCTCTGCACCCTTAGTCCCTGCCTGGTGTACCGTTCCATACGTGCCTGTGCCTGCATTACAGACTGGAACATAGCTGAGGTTGTGAGACCTGTGGGGGCACGTCTGCCAGGGGCATTATGACCAGCAGTGCTCCCATGAGCACCCCTAGACATATGCCTATGTGGTACCGTTCCAGGTGTCTGGGTATGGCTGCTGTGTGGGGTTGCATGTGCCACAGATACCACACTATCCTGGTCGATGCCTACGGTATGCTGTTCCTCAGCTAAGGTCATTGGTGTTGAGGGATGTATCGGCAGTATGAATGTCACACATATGGGGTGGACAGCTGTGTACTGTCGATTGGTGGACCAACGACAGACCCTGACAAACCTGCCTGTGCCACTACACATGTCATCATGCCCACTATTTGTGGCAGTGACCTCAGGTTCCCTGCTGCACTCATCCAATACCTCAGCACCTGTGAGAGGTAGTCAGGAAATACACTTCACTATCTGTACAGAATGCTAGCGCACATGTACACATGCCCACATGCACACATGCACACATGAACACATGAACACATGCACGCATGAACACATGAACACATGCACACATGAACACATGCGCGCATGCATGCATGCACACATGCAAACATGCACACATGCACACATACAATACTCAGTCAAGTTGACACACGCACACACACACACACACACACACACACACACACACACACACACACACACACACACACACCAATAGCAATACAGTACATATCCATTAGTGGTTGATGGTGCAGTACAGTATCACAAGCCAAAGAGTCCTATCACACGTGTCAGCATGCAGGATGTGTGTTGCTCAACAGCATGTAGTGCGAGTGTGGAGAGTCCTTGTAGATAACAGTATAAATGTCTTTGATGCATGTGTGTTGTTCAATGATTGGCCTCTCCTTGGAACACAATGTGTACATGGACACAACATTGCTGTGCAAGTCTGGAATGCTTTACAATGTCCTGTGCACCATCACTCATAGGTATACATACCATGGCTGGATGCACACAACTGTCAGGTGTATAGCAATGAATGCTATGTGTAGTACTGTAGTTACTGTAACTGGATGTAGTGTAGTACCATGAGCCATCATCAGACAGCATCATGTGGTCACTCAAGGCCACTAATGTATGTCACACTGGCAACTATCTTGCTGTACCTGAACTGCACCACTTTGGCTACATTAACCATTTCACAGCCAGCTGTTACATGGGTATGTAAGGTGTTCAATAGGGAGCATTGCCTCACATTAATGTGTTGTGTGTTTAAGCGTGTCACACCGCCCCATGATAGTCCTATACCCCCAGGTATAGTATGTGTGCTGTGTTGTTGAAATTTGGGATACTGGAGTATGACCTTACAGCAGGTGTCGACATATGCCATGTATATCAAATTAACACTAACTGCATATGACAAAGTGGTGTATGTTGTGTGCATGTGTATTGACTTTGCCTATACAATGTCCACTACAGTGTACCACAACTGGTTGGGATGCTCTGTGTATTGCATGTGTTTGAGGCAGATACTCATGTTACTGGGATGTGCATAGTCCCACAGAGAACATGCAGATCATGCATTATGTGTAGGTGTTTTACATGTGTATATGGACTACAAGTCTCCTATGACATGCACATGTTATATGCTATATTAAATGTAGAACACTCACCAGCATGGGTGTGCTGTCTTGCTATCACACCAGAGGGACCTACAAGGATATGAGACAGTTTGTCAGTGTCAACAACTATGGCATTGCTGCTGTGTGTTTGCAATTCCACAGTAGTACAAGAGGTGACAGTCACAGGCATACAAATTGTATTCCAAATTATCAGTATTGCATGACACCAGGCTCCATATCTTCTGAATACACAGTACACATCTGGTAAATGCATGTTCTAACAATTGATCTAACAGTAGTCTACAGATATGCCATGTTACTTGCACACTCTTTATCTACGTGCTGGGTGACTCTGGCCTCCATGATGACACATGTCTGTTGTACTGGTTGGCCAGGAGCCACCACACTGAGGAGCAGCTCTTCCACTCTGGTGAGGAGGGGATGTGTTGATGCACCACCACCTGTGGCAAGCTGTTGTCTCTGGACATCAGAGGCATCCTGCCGGACATGTCTGATTAAATCACTGCAGTGATGGCATGCCTGCTCATAAGTTCGGTTATGCATGCCTACATCATTCACCTGACAGACAACATCCTGCCACAGTGCAGTGCGTCCATGCTGGTCCTGGATAGATCTGGAGAACAGCAGGTTGTAATGCTGTACCAGGGCATCAAAGATGACCTCCTCCTCCTCAGGGGAATAGGCAGGCTTCCTGTTGTGAGACATATTCCTGTAAGACAATAAAACAGTAATTGTGAGCAAGTTATGTGGCACACTTAACATGCTAAAGTACAGATATCAATGAAATGCCATATATAGCAACCTATTGGCTGTCAGTAGATACACGCCTTTAATACCACAGAGAACTGCTCAGCCCACAACTGCCTGATAGTGCCTGGCACATACTATATTCCAAAACATGTTCAGCACAGCAACAAAGTGGAACCAGTATGTAAGACTATACAACAGTACATGGCGCACTCTATGTGACACAATGCACCACCTAGCCACAGGGGGTGTGTATGATGCTAATGCATGCAGACATTTGTCATCCATTGAAATGAATGTTAAATACAGTTTAAGTACTATCAGTACACCACGCTACTTGTTGATAGCAAACCCCTGAGTAACAAATGTGCACATTCATCACTATAGGTGGCATACTGCTGTAATACACTACACATGTTGCTAGATATGCACATATATCCTGTGACACACATACCACCAAGGCCATGTTATAGGCATACACACACACACATCAGACATACCTACAGGACACAAAGGTATGGCAACCCAGATCAGTTTTACCTGTGTAACATATAGTACTGTGTGTCAGCACCTACAAAACCTCATGCCTGTGGTTTGTAATGTGTGAGGACTACATGTAACAAACAAAACAGTGTGTCCAAGCAATGTGGATATAAACCATACTGTGCTGTTTAGGCCTACAGCTTCAGGTAGTACTACTGTTCATACAGGATTTGTATTCACTAGTGTTACCAGTCAATAAGCATACATGTACTGCTTAAGCCTACAATGGCACACTCCGGTCAACACCATGGGACTACGTCACACCAAATGCCTTACTGCTTTTCCTGCCTAGCAATAGCATACGTATCCTTTGCTAGGATTTGAGCTACAACACTACATACCATGATATACACAGTTTCCCACTAGGCTATCACACATATACACAATTTTGACACATTCGCCTACACATTCACCAACACACCCAGTCAACCTCACATAGCAAGTAATGCAGCAAGTACATGCGTGTGTGTATCGGGGTCCTAGGTAGCTAATAGGTTATTATCCGTAGGGCCTATGGAAGCCTAGCCATATGATACCCTGCCTTTCCACACCCATGTAATGTAGGTTCATGTGCCCCTGTTATGCAGAGCCACATTGGTGACTCCCGGGTTGTGTTTCCTACCTCACACCCACTCATCATGATATTCATGACAACTGCTAATGAGGACCTTCATTTGCTATTGATAGGTGGTTAGTTCCAGAGTATGGTATGTGTCTGAGATGATAATGTACCACTCCAGCATGTTCTGCTTTTTCACGTTACAGGGTTTAGATCAGTAGAGTGTGTAGCTTGTATGGAGTTTAATCTGTATATATGGAGCATGTCCAACACCTGTGGGTTTGGCATAGCTTTGTATGTTAGGCAGTGGTTGCCTCTGGGTAGGCGGTATGTGACACAGTGTAGCTGTGGTTTTGTAAGACAGTCTGCATAGGGCATTTGTTTGAGTCTGGTAATACTCTTTGTAAGGTATGTGTCTGGATCTACTGTCACTGTGGATGTCTTCTGAGGTACATACCAACAGGGCCAATGTACTCTATGATGGGTGTTATGACTGATGAGTACAGTGGAACACTGACCTCTTATTCCATGGATGACACACCTTTTCTGATGACATGTGGACCGTACTCAGTTTACATCACTAGTGTGGTACTGTGATTATCAATAGGGACACTGCTGTCCACCTTTGTCCCGTAGTCTCTCATCACACTTTCGGTGTTGAGTAGACTACCACTTATGTGGTAGTTCATGAGTACAGGGTTTTTAACAAGAGGGATGGCAATACATTTACAACATTGTGCTTGGGTGTACATATGAACATCCATTGTTGTACATATAGATATACATATAGGCACATATATAGTCCACCTTTCATGGTGGGAATATAAATTATGCAAAGGTTGAGAGGGATGCAGTTATGTAATGATATTGCACAGTCTTGTGCAGAATGCATGGAAGGTAGTCTCAGCCCATGTACCTTTATCAGGACCCCCTGTCTGGAAGACTAAAACCTGAGGAATCATACCCATGGCGTTTAAACACCACATGTCATATGCCAGCACTGTATTCTGTCTTGTTTGCCACACACTACCACCTACATATGAAAATGCACATAACAACCTGCAACAGCATATAACTGTCCACCCTTCACAAACAGTTGCAGTATGTCCCTTGCTCTATGCACATGTTCAGATGCTAATTTATCAGACACATACATATCTCTCCATATGTGTGTGCCATACACACACAGGGTCCACAGTGTTGTAAGTCCATACACCTCATGGATGACCTGTTGGGCCTTGCTACAACATGGACAGTTGTCACATGTGTGCATACAGTAATAGTACAGGGAGTATATATAGCTGCAAATGCTAACATTACTATACTAGCCTGGTGCAGCAGTTGCCAATGCTAAGCTACAAATTATGTTACTATCATGCATGTCATACTCTGTCACATCCAAGTTTATATAGGTGTTTGCACTACTTCCCCAAACTGCCATTATACGCAGTACTGTACAGACCATAGATAACATGTTCAGATGTTCGACATATAATGCTGAGATACATATGTCACAGTTATGTCCCACTGCACACAGCTACACACTAATTTGTCCATGGCAGTAGTTATGCATGTCATTACTGCATACATACCTACTGCTGCCATGTATGCATGTTTCTGAGTATGTACAGTACTATTCATAAACATCTACTACTTGCCGGTAACTACAAATCTGTTACATACCTGTTACTCATTATCAGGTCCATCTGTGTATGCTTTTTAAGGTTTTGTTTTATTTATTGAGTAACATTTTTTACTTATTTGTTATTATTGGTTATTAATTAAGTTTTTTTTTTCTTAATTAATATATTTCGGTTTTACAGGAGTAAATATAATATTTGCTTAAGTAAGGTTTCTTTATTAAGTAATAAAGTTTGTCAGTAGTTGCTGACACATGCAAGGTAATGATTGCATGTGGGGACAGCAAGTACAATCTGCTTTTATAGGTATCTGGGCATGTGCATGTGATGCCCTCTGCACCAGTTGGTGCCCAGCATTTGGTAAATGCATACAGCCTGCTGTGTGGTAATTGCCATACTCACTGTCATAGCAACTCAATGCTATAAATTGCTAAGGTATGTAGGCGTAGCCCTTTTAGATTTCCAGAGTGGGGCCCATGCTTGTTTTCTGTGGACACTGTTGTGTAAGTCAGAAGGTTGGTATACTTCTTATATCTGAAGCTAGAGGTGTAGACAGTGATGTACATGTTGTACTCAGGCCTGACTGTTGCCACTTGCAGTACAGGGCTATCAGTGTAGAGTTTAACTCACCCCTACAAATGCTTACACAACATTTATGCGACTATGTAGTTTATTTTCTACTCATATAATTAACTGCCATACAAATGTAGTTATTGAGAAGTATTCTTTTGGCACATGAACTGTTTGTGAACTGTTAAACTGTGAAAATTAATGTACTCACTTCTGCAGGGTTTGTGGTTTTATTGCTGACATTAGCACAGGGTTCACAGGACAACTGGACAATTCCAGTACTGTGTATGCCTACCTACATCCTTGGTAGACCCTAAACACACAAGTGTATTTAAAGTGTGTGTGTGGGGGGGTTGCTGACATACAGAGGGCATTTTGCATTATTGTGTGAATGTTATCTTACTGGACTTAAAGGATTGGTGTGCACCTGTTGGTTTATCAGGGCAGGTGGTCTGTCTGCATAGTTCCCAACTGTGAACCTATCCAGATGATAGTCAAATGTTACACTGTTATTCTTTGTCTGTGCAACCCACAGGTGTTTTCATCACTAGTACAATGGCATTGTTACAGTCAGTTGCTACCAGTGCATGGCTACATTCTTTGGTATTTCTGTGTTGTACTCCTACATAAGGGTATGCTTGTGGAACTCCTACCACAGCTATTTACAGAGTGTGTAACAGCAGGATAGCTGCTATGCCTGTGTTTGTGCCTCTGCCAGGCCTATGAAACACTTAGATACATCTTTGCATGGAGTCAGGGATAGGTAGTTAAATGTGAAGTACACCTTACACATAATAGAGACAGTAAAAGTCTAGACTTGTGTGAAGCAGTGCATATGGATTCATATTCCTTTTATGAAGTACAAGCGGTGTCTACTGTTATGATTGTCAGTATTCATTGTGTAATACCCCACCTTTCTGACTGATGTCAGTACTTTTCACAGGGATTCAGAGGGACACAGCTTAAATATGTTTCACAATCAGGGACATCCCTGTAAAGTAGTCACAGTTAGGTAGTATGGCCTCTGCCCTAATCAGATTTGCCACTGTTTGTCCTGCTATGATAATGTGTTGGGGTTGTAAAGTGCCTCTTTAACTTTATTTGCTGCTAGAATGGCTGCTTCTCATATCACACTCATGTGATGCATTTCTCAACAATTGCTGATAAAGATCCACAAAACAAGCTTTGTGTTATGGCCTTCCTATGTTTCCTTTACATTCAGTCATTGAAATGCATGATATATTTATATGAGCACCAGGTTATTGTATATCTGCTGTGGCTTAGTGATAATTCATGCAGTCTATTGTGTCAATGGTCTGGGGTTCGAGACTGGCAGAGGTATTTTCTTTTTCTGCTGAGCAGAACAAGGGCCCTGACATAGAGTGACTAAGGCACTTTTAAGCAGCTGTAAGCTGGTTTGCGCGGGTTTGCATGATGCTTAGCGATGCTTAGCTAAGCACATACATGCGCACACTCGCTTAAACCTGCTTACTACTGCTTAAAAGTGCTTACTCCCGCTAACCACCGCATTAATTTCTTTGAAAGAAAAGAAAATGGGAAGAAAGGAAAGTGGTGAAAAAGGGGGCACAAAGAGGGAAAGACCGTAGGAAAACAAGCTCGGGATGTGCAGGACGGGTGTAGGGAAGGTCCATAACTGCCCATCTCTTTACCAGCAACAGCTGTGCATATGCAATAAATTTGGAGTGACATTTGAAACCTTCCACCCCTGGGAGAGGGGTGAGGACAACAAAGTATGTTGTACTGCCAATTATAATTATCAGTTTACATGTCCAGCGGACATGTGTGCAAAATGGGCAGCTATGTATGGGGCGTAATTATTTTGTGGGTACAGATTGCCCTTTTTTTTGTTTTTTTTTTCAGGTGAGAGTGGAAAGAGAGGTAGAGGAAGTAGGTATGTTTGGGGAGGTAGGTTGGGGAGGTAAACAGACAAGACAAACAAGACGCATACAGGGGCGGTGTATGACACATGGGGTGGGTGAACACAATTGACAGGGACGGATGTTTGGAAATAGCAAGCCCATGAGCCCACAGATGGTAACAATGGAACTGAGATCCCCACCCATGGGCAGTCACCACTGCACCTTCACAGCCCCGAGGGTGGCTGTGCTGGGGGCTGCGTAGGACAGGCAGGCTCACCCATGAGATGTGCCACTCTCGCCTCGAGCTGGTGTAGGGGATCAGCGACTGAACACTGGATCTCCCTACGCACCACAACCCGGACCCTTCGAAGGGTGACAGGTGGCCCTTCTCTGCCCACGCTTGCACGGGCGGACGAGCCCCATCCCCTGCAGTGCTTACACGTGAAGGTGGCACAGGACCAACGGAGGAGAGGAGCCTGGGCTGGGCACCGGACCTGCTGGTGCCAGGTGCACTCGCCAGCTGAGGAGGGACAGGTGGGTCCGCTGGGACCTGCCTTCCCATACGTTCTGTGATTAGGTGTGTTTAATTACAACATAAACAACAGCATTCCAAATTAGTTGTAACAGCATGCAGTAATATTCCCATTAACCCAACACAACAAGGTTCCAACAGTTGAACAGCAAGCATAACACATGCATATATTGAATGACAGTGGACATTCTAACAGCATGCAGGGATGATTGGTAGCAACAGGCCACCATGATTGTGGTGTTTGAACAGGGCACATGCATCAAAGTGAATGCAGATATTTATAGAATAATAGGACATATGTCCCAACAAATGTTTGAGATTACACATACCCATTGAAGTGTGGAATTACATGGTTTATGCACATACAGTAGGGTGTAGAAAGAAACCTCAATTAACATCTTATAAGTACTTTTAGTCTACACTATATTCCTAGTGACTGCAGGTGTATATTCCCTACATGTATTATTACACTTGCCAACATGCATTAGGTTGTGTAATGGGTTTGGCTACTTCATTATATACCTGATCTATATCTGACATACTAACTGTCCAAGATGCAGATGTTACTGCTACATATTTCTTGATTTTATTTATATTTCTTTATCTACATATCTGGATGTGTTCACATGACATTTTCAGTTCAATTTGTACAGAACCCTGCATTTCTAGTAGCACACTCACATTTCTGGGGAACAAATTAACAAGCTACTCGTGTGCCAGATTTACTTATGCATGCCAGCCAGTAACTGACTGTTGAGGACTGTATAAATGCTTCACAGCTACTAGCTCTTCCATCAACCACTTTAGATGGGACTGCCCAACTGTGGGTTGCCAGCACTTATTAAAACAGTACTATTTGTATAATGCAAGGGTACAACAACATTTCAAAGTAAGTGACACAGACACATTCCAGGTTTTATACCTTTATTAATTACATTACACACTTTTCCACTGGCTCGCTCCTTTATTTGATATTACAGTGCATATGGAAGACATATTCAAGACATATTATACCTTTATTAATAGGTTAGAACACTCTTTTTCAGGCTCGCTCACTTATTTTATATGACAGTACCTGCAGAGATATATTGTACCTTTCTTAATGGGTTACTACGCTCTTTTTCTGGCTCTCTGACTTATTTCATATAACAGTACATGCAGAGGACTTATTCAGGGCATTTTATGGCTGTATTATTGGACTACAACACTTTCTTTCAGGCTCTCTCCCCTATTTTATATAACAATACATGCAGAATAATCACTAACCTGCCTGGTGGAGCAGCCTTAGCAGCCTATCTGCACAGCCTTGCTGATTCGCAGCATGGCCACCTGCAGCTGTGAAGTAAATGAAGGGATATTAAGACATACCTATCCATTATACAGAATCAATTATCATTTCTTACATACTGCATTCCATGGCTACCTACTCAGTTGTGGGGCATCTTGCATCCCACGGGCCTCCTGTATCCATTGGTTCAGTAGGTCCTGCTTCCGTCTCTTCAGGTCTGCATGGTGGTGACGGACCTGCTCACCAGTCCGAGGAACGCCTGTGACACTGGTGAGGTCATGAGCTAACTGGTTCCAAGCCTCTGCCTTGTACTCTGTCCCTTGGAACTGGCCCTGCAGGAGTCTTGACTCATGACAGTGGACAAGGAGCCAAACCATGTATTTCGACTCCTCGATGCCCCAACGTTGTGCTCCGAAGTGTGTACCCTCTCCAGCACCAGCCATTCTAACTGCAGATGGGAGCTACAATCAGTTATGGTGAGTATTCCCACCTATGGAGCTTAAATATGCCGCATCTCCTGCACCTTTTTGTGATTGGCCGTTTTTGAAAATTCTCGGCTGACTGCAGACCTGCTTAGTAATGGTTAATCTACCATTTATAAGTATATGCATGCTAACAGTGGCTGTTTATCCTAAGTTGCCATGGCTTAGTGGTTCACTGCTTTGATTATGGTGCACAGAGTCCTGGGTTCGAATCTTGTCATTGCATTTTATTTTACTACTGTCCAGACAGGCTACGAGGTGTGGCTGTGTTTAGGCAACTTTGCTCTACATTGCCCTACAGTGCGCTGGTTGGCATGAAGCGCACCTCCACACAAACCGATTGCACTGGGTAAAGCGCTATTTAGCTATGGGCAACTACATTGCGCTGGGTAAAGCGCTATTTAGCTATGGTCAACTACATTGCGCTGGGTAAAGTGCTATTTAGCTATGGGCAACTCTATTGTGCTGGGTAAAGCGCTGCTTAACTGCGGGCAATTATATATCAGGATCCTTTATAAATATATATTTTGTTCACTGATACATAGGCCATTTCACTGTTTTTTAGTAAAATTTTAATCATATATGTCGGGTATTATTTCATATACTAATTTAAAACATAAATAGGAAGGGGAGTGGTGGGACTTGAACCATGAATGCCTCCTCTTTGTGCGAACGCTCTACCATTACGCTATTGCTATTTGGCGTAATTTGCATAAACATTCCTTCTTATGCTCTTCCATGTGGGGATTGCTAACTGCAGCTAAGCAATGGGCACACCTGCGCACACACACGCATATATGGGCAGCTATTTTGGGAATTAGAAAAAAATAAAATTAATGTTTTACTTTTTATAACTGTGCTGGGGGTTTACAATGTCAGGGAGTGTAGTGTTGGGTACATGGACATTTGAGCGGACTCACTCTTGTGTGTTTACATTTTGCATTTTGGACACTTGCAGGGAAATGGACATTTAGACTGCTTGGCAGTCGGACAATCCCCCTGCTTTCCTGCATGGTTCGTGTTAGACTTGCAGTTGGGTCAGCGTGCCCTCATGAATATTCATGGCACGTTGATGTCATACTGTTCAACTGCAGCCTCCAAGTAAGACTTATTTAGACTTACACAGAGGGATTGTGAATCCAGGGGCATGTCTTTTTCCTTGTCTCTAGTTGCTCTGTAATGCTTCATGCAGACCCACTGATTCAGGCACTGATTTGCATACAGCACTTACTAGTTTCATTAACAAACCAACCCAAAGAACCTTTTTCTAACTAATACAGCAAGCATCCTGCCTTTCTTAAAGAAGTAGCACTAGCGCAATAACATCTTTATTTATCAAATTTACCAACACAGTTTTACATGAAGTATTTTAAGCAGCATTATTTACATTCATGTATAGCAGTAGCACTTAATTTTAACAATCCACTTAGCAAGAACAACCATACTATGCTACAGAGAAAGAACAGCCATACCATGCTAGAGAGTAAGAACAACCATGTCATGCTACAGAGTAAGAACAACCATACTATGCTACTGAGTAAGAACAACCATACTATGTTACGGAGTAAGAACAACCATACCATGTTACAGAGTAAGAACAACCATACTATGGTACACAGTAAGAACAACCATACCATGTTACAGAGTAAGAACAACCATACTATGGTACGCAGTAAGAACAACCATACCATGCTATTGAGTAAGAACCATCAAACCATGTTAAAGAGTAAAACAACCATATTATGCTACAGAGTAAGAAGAACCATATTATGTTAGACAGTAAGAACAACCATACTATGCTACAGAGTAAGAACAACCATACTATGTTACAGAGTAAGAGCAACCATACTATGCTACAGAGTAAGAACAACCATACTATGTTACAGAGTAAGAACAACCATACTATTCTACAGAGTACAAACAACCATATTATGTTACATATTAAGAGCAACCATACCATACTACAGAGTAAGAACAACCATACCATGTTACAGAGTAAGAACAACTATACCATGCTACAAAGTAAGAAAAACCATACCATGCTATTGAGTAAGAACAATCAAACCATGTTAAAGAGTAAGAACAACCATATTATGCTACAGAGTAAGAAGAACCATACTATGTTAGACAGTAAGAACAACCATACTATGCTACAGAGTAAGAACATCCATACTATGTTACAGAGTAAGAACAACCATACTATGCTACAGAGTACAAACAACCATACTATGTTACATATTAAGAGCAACCATACCATACTACAGAGTAAGAACAACCATACCATGTTACAGAGTAAGAACAACCATACCATGCTGCAAAGTAAGAACAACCATACCATGCTATTGGGTAAGAACAATCAAACCATGTTAAAGAGTAAGAACAACCATATTATGCTACAGAGTAAGAAGAACCATACTATGCTAGACAGTAAGAACAACCATACTATGCTACAGAGTAAGAACAATCATACTATGTTACAGAGTAAGAGCAACTGTACTATGCTACAGAGTAAGAACAACTATACTATGTCACAGAGTAGGAACAACCATACTATGCTACAGAGTACAAACAACCATACTATGTCACATATTAAGAACAACCATACCATACTACAGAGTAAGAACAACCATACCATGTTACAGAGTAAGAACAACCATACCATGCTACAAAGTAAGAACAACCATACCATGCTATTGAGTAAAAAGAATCATACCATGTTAAAAAGTAAGAACAACCATACTATGCTACAGAGTAAGAACAACCATACTATGTTACAGAGTAAGAACAACTATACTATGTTACAGTGTAAGAGCAACCATACCATGCTACAGAGTAAGAGCAACCATACAGTGTTACAGAGTAAGGTCAACCATACTATGTTACAGAGTAAGAACAACCATATCATGCTACAGAGTAAGAACAACCGTACTATGCTACAGAGTAAGAACAACCATACCATGCTATTAAGAACAATCATACCATATTAAAGAGTAAAAACAACCATACTACACTACAGAGTAAGAACAACCATACTGTATTACAGAGTAAGAACAACCATGCCATGCTACAAAGTAAGAACAACCATATTATGCTACAGAGTACAAACAACCATACTACACTGCAGAGTAAGAACAACCATACTGTGTTACAGAGTAAGAACAACCATGCCATTCTACAGAGTAAGAACAACCATACTATGTTACAGAGTAAGAACAATCATATCATGCTACATAGTAAGAACAATCATACTATGTTACAGAGTAATAACAACCATGTCATGCTATAGAGTAAGAATAACCATACCATGTTACAGAGTAAGAACCACCATGCTATTCTACAGAGTAAGAACAACCATATCATGCTACAGAGTAAGAACAGCCATGCTATGTTACTGTGTAAGAACAACCATACCATGCTAAAGAAACCATTAGTTTCTGCCTCATTGGATGGGCTGTGTTCCTTATATAGGTGATCTGCATCCTCATGGGTCAAGCTTGGTTGCTGATGTGCTAGGAATATAAATGGTTATAAGAGTGTACACCTGCACAGCTTTTGTTTCCAATTTAAGCAGAGCAGAGGTCAGGATCTGTCAAATATATGAACCTCTGGAAAGGAGGTAATATTTTAAGGAACAGCGAGACCGTGTTATCACCAAGCATTTCCTCCCAATAACAGAATACTTACTTTCTCCCTTACTTAACTTATGATTCGGAAAGCATATGGGTGTGCTTTGCCATCAAAGGCCTATGACAGCATTGCTAAATGCCTACCTTTGATGCATCACTATACACTATAAATGGCCTTCTAATTGATTAGTTTAGCATGTGACTTACATGGAGCATTGTGATTGGGTGGATTGGAATGTATTTGGTGGCTGAATTTATATTTAAGGGATGGTGGAAATGTTGAACAAACATTTTCTGATGAAGTTCCATTGAATATAAATAAAGGAACAAAAGCATTACATTTTGGTTCTATTTGTCCTGTTGACAGTTATGCAACATAATAGCTTTATCCATACAGTGGTTGTTTAATATTAGTTTTATCTAAACCAAATTAAGTGGTTCAGTTATTAGATCTTAAAACACTTCATTGTTTCTTAACAAAAATACCCTTATCTCTTCTTAGCATTTTAGATAATGTATCTTCCACCAGCACTACAGGGGTCTGAATCAAACAGTGGCACTGACTTCAGCGACATGGATACCAAAAAGGAGACACTCTCATAACAACTGTCTTCAGTTTTTTTAGCAACTGTATTTTTTCTGGTTTTCCCTAGGCAGGAAAGATGCCCAGGTTCTCTGTGGTGTCTTCTTCCAGGTCCCTCAGTACTGTTTGGTGATTCATTCAAAACTGCTGTCCAAGTCACAAATTCACTCCAGGATATGCCAACAACTCTGAACTGGATAACATTAGCTCCCCCTTTTTATATCCCTGACTGGCTTTATTAACCAACTAACTTGAGAGAACCTACTCTAACAATGCTTCTTTCTTTCCTAAATTAAAAACTATGTAAAGTAATAGCTTTACATACAAAATTTACCGCAGCACATTTAGAAGAAATAATATTATTTATATGTCTTCACTGTAGTTTCACTGCATTTTGACATAACACTAGGGAAGAACTACCACACTATGCTACTATCTATCTATCTATATATATTTATATATATATATATATATATATATATATATATATATATATATATATATATTATATGCATATATACATTAGTGTACTGAATGCTGTATATAATGTGAATATTATAGGAAATGTCTATGTTTTTAAATATTTTGATTAAAACATTGCTAAGGCTATTGTTAGACATAATTATTATTTAAGTAATGTTGATTCATTAAAAGCAGTTAAGTAATGTTATGTATCAGCTGGCTGAAGGAGAATTCCATCATGTTGGGTTAACAGGTCATTTTAAAGTCAGCTATGTAATTTATTCTTGTATAAAGGAGGGCCTTTTTAAGCTCCTGCAAATTCACTACAGTCGCAAGGGGAGGCTCCTGTCCTTTGCAGCAGTTTTATGCTATTCGCATTCAGAACACAGATGTCCTGTGCTGGATTTAAAGTAGAGACTGTCATTTTGACTCAATCAGAAGTTGGTCTTCATGGCTGTCAAAGGTTTCTCAGGAAGGAAGACTGTCTCCGAATCATTACAGTGGGAAGCTCTAGGGGAAGTGTGTAAAGTTGGGCTTTGAGGGGAACACTCAGCATGAGAATACAAACTTATTTGAAGCCTAAAACGAATTCAGTTTAGCTGGATGAGAAGTTGGCTTTATATCTGTACTTTCTTACTATTGTGGAAAAATCTGCAGATGAATATTTTCTGTTGTTTAGACTGAATTAAATCTGCACTCAACTGTTTTCAAAATACCACTGTATATTTATTCATATCTTTTGTAGGACATTAAAACAACTGACCCCACAAGTATTTATATAATTTGTGTAAACAATATATTGTGGTTTAACCAGATGCACAGATCAGAGATATGAGGCAGACATCTGGACAGTTGAGAGATATGTACCTAATTTTAATATGTTGTTTGTCTGCACTCACTAGATGAACTTCTTTTTTTTGTTTTTGCAGTGAGCCTCCCATATGGCAAACTTCAAATCCTCTTTTGTGCATTTGCAACTCAAAATGCAAACAATGTTTTGCCTAGCATGTGCAATCTGCACTCTATACTTCCAGCCTTGTGGGACAGAACCAGCTCTGGTGTTACATCCATAATTGTGTATGTATTATATAATTGGGAATTTACAGTAATGGACTGTGAGCATCTGCAGTCAGGTCTATTAAATGTTATATTCTTAGCTTAAATGCAGATTTTCTCCAAATAAAATTCTGAGCAAGTTTCGTAACCAACAGTGCTCAGGACCTCACAGTAGCCTACCCATTGTTGCAGTTATGCTATACAGCAAACATAGTAACAGAAACTCTTGGAAGTAGCTGATCATTACAAAAGAAATAACATGCAGTATGGTTTGGCACAGAAATACAATGCAAATAGGGCTAACATGTCAATGGAAAAGAGAACAACATCAGTGGTGTAGTCTTTCAGTAGTACATTTATAAATATATGCAGCTGTCAGGCTACAAAGACTAGTTGATTAATACACTCCAATTTTTTTAAAGTATACACACAGCTGTGACATTTGTCTGAAATACTGATTAACTGACTCAGATAAAAATCCTGCCTTACATTTTTTTGCAGTGTTGAACTTTCTTACTTAGCACTCTGTTGCAAGCAATGATATTTCATGCTATCCTGTGCTTTATTTACCTGCCGTTAGTATTCATCCTCTAATCCACAAAACTAAAACCTCAGGGTGGTGGTATTTGCAAAGCAATGAATAATAAATGAGCTGTAACCACAAAAAATCAGTAGAGAAAAATAAATGACAAAAGTTTAATGCAGAGTGTAGGTGGAAGGAGACAGATTACATCTAGAAGGGATGGCACATTATTGCATTTATCATAGAACAAAACACAATGAAACATTATCATTTAGTTACTTCTTCAGCCCAATTAGAATATTGTTAAATAAACCAAAATTATGTAAATGACATTTCAAATGTGCATGCACTTTTTTCTAAAAGTTAGGTATTCATCTCTGTCTATACACAAAGCTGCACTTTTATACTGAATTCTGACTTTCTTAAGCCGCAATATTTTCTTTCAATAACTTCATAACACTAATGGTTTAACAAGATTATTTTTCACTGCAATTCAAGGATCAGCACATGTGTTTGCTAAATTTTATATGTTAAGTAAAAAGTTGAATAAGAAGTTTATCCTACTGCATCCTCATATTCCTTCATTTGCAACACACTCATCTTGTTTTATCTTTAGACATTCTGAAGGCACTCAGCATGAGCTATTATGTATTAAGGGTAACTACTGGCCAGGACACATTTTTGTAGTCCCACTCTGACTGACAAGGGTAACAAATTCAAGGAGCTTTAAAGTCCATCAGTCTCTCATTCTAAACATGTTTTACATCATTCAGGTGACTGCTGACCATCCAATCAAATGAATTACGCTTAGTTACAAAAAGAAGGATGAGCAAACGCAACTCTTACACTTACTGAGAAAACTCATTTATTTATGTATTTATTTATTTATTAACATTTGTTTCCTGGGAAAGTCGAAATAGGCCAAAAGCACCCATTTTCAGCACAGGCCTGAGGAGAGATTTCAAACATATGTTACACAATAGAATGCAATATTTTTTAGAATTAAAGAACATAATGTAATATACATTAGGCAAATGGATTCAACAACAGTCAGGTTTGCAATGATATAGAAGAAAACCAATAAATATTTAAATTAAAGGTATAAGAAAGAAAGGAATGATGGCAGAGAAAAACTGATAAGTTTTAGAAGGTTTTTGTTATGTTAAGCTATTATTTTTAGTGAAGTAACTTGAGTCACTACATCACACCTGTTTCCTACACTTTAAAAGTCAAAATATGAATCATGTTTGGCAAACTGTTGACATATTCATCTAAGCTTCTGCATATGGACGTTACCATAAATATATGAATGTGCGTCTTTCGCTTTGCTGTCTCTGAGATTCACATTTTTTTTTTTTTTTTTTTGCATTTGGAAAACAATTGGATGTACTTTACTTGGGTACTAAAAACAGTTATTTGGGACACCAGAAGCTATAATAAACATACACTAATACTTGATTTGTAATGAGGCTACTAGAAATACTTGGAACTCTTAATGAGATGTTGAAAGCCTAAATTACTGCCAAAAGTAAAGAATGTTTAAGACAAATACTTATATCTGTGCTTTATCTTGGCTAACAAATTGAAAGAAGTAAATAAACAATCTTCAAATATGCAAGAAATGTAATAAATAAACAAACTTTATGCAGTGAAAATGAACTAAACTAAACAAGCTAGCAAACTCATTCTGGACTGTAGTCACACTCCTAAAAACCAATGACCAGGTAGCATGCAGTTCAATTGGAACTTTATTAAAAAGGTTAAGTGCTTTTGTCAATTTTATGGCATAGACATCATCATAACCATATAAAACTTAAAAAGCTGAATCAACAGAGTTTTTAAAATCATTCAAACACATACTCCCACTAAAAAACAATCATCAACAATGTTACAAAAGCCTGCCATTTAAATTAAAGGTACAGCCACTCCATAATAAAAAATTATATGATAAAATTTCCAAAGATCACATTATTGCAAAATGTATAAAATGTAATAAATAAATCACATTAGATAATCATAATAAGGAGGCTCTGTACTTAAGTTCACTTGAAAGTAAAATGGCATAATTCAATCCAGGTGAGCTGGATGCATCTAAACGCAGCTGCCACACCATTTAACATTTATTAATCTGTACATTTAATTTAAATGGTGGGGTTTCGCAACATTGTTGCTGATTGTTTCTTTTAGTTGGTGTGTGTGTTTGAATGGTTTTAAAAACTCTGTTGATTTAATTTTTAAGTTTTATATGGTTCTGATGATGTCTATGAAATAAAACAGACTTAGCCTTTTTAATAAAGTTCTAGTTGAGCTGTATGCTACCTGGTTGTTGTTTTTTAGCAGTGAAAATGAAATGAAATTATTAAATAAAGCACTAAAGAAAAGTTTTGATCTTGGTTTCTACAAAGTAAAGTTTCTTTAAACTTTTCTCACATGCACATGCATAATTCAAGTGCAAAATAATATCTACTTTCATTCTACTGCAGCTTTATTTTAAGCTGAAAAACATATTTTTACAGATGGGGATGAGAATCCAGAAGCATTATTCTTAATTACTTAAGTACCCTTCAGCAGGTAATTATGCAAATCTGAGCATTCTCAATTGATTAAAGATTTCAGACTTGTCCATTGTAAGCTGAACAGATTTGCTTCAAACATTCAATAGTTATGGTTTCCATAGGCAACAAAGTGCTAGGTAACTGTATGTTGTGTGTGTGTGTGTGTGTGTGTGTGTGTGTGTGTGTGTGTGTGTGTGTGTGTGTGTGTGTGTGTGTATCTGTGGAATGTCTGAATGAGTAAGAGAGAGGCACGTATTATTTTTCCTCAGTAGTTTAGCAATTCTGATCTCCACAGGAAATGTTTTATTTACAGGTAATATGGCCTTTTGTAGGGAGGCAGAGAGTTGTGCATTTAGTAAATATCGTCATTAAATGAACATATTTCCACTATAAAGCCAATCCATGCTTCATTGACTTTACCTTATACAACTCAGTAAGTATAGATGTATGACCACTATGTTTGTTTATTGCCTATAAACAAGGATGGACATCATCAGACTATCCTGAATTCAAGAAAAGCAGGACAGGAAAGGGATGTTTAATCTTTTGCATTTATTCAGGATCCAATGTATCATAATGGTAAGTCTGCATGTAGAAGAGAGGGAGATGGATATATAAGGTATAAACCCTCCATCCACTTTGTTTTATAATGCAAAAAAAAATGATATAAAATTATAAGGTTTCCTGGTGTCACAGAATGCTCATTCGCTAGACCTTCACTTTCCCAGTCTATACAGTGGGGATTGTTTTATGAAATGTTCTTAGAAGAGCTAGGTTTGTCCTTACCTTTTGTTCCACAAACACAATACTACATTACAACCGCCACACAGACCTACACAGTCACATTTACCTTTTGCTCATAATTTATCTTTTATGTCTAATTAAAATACTTCATTATTCCTCCTTTACATTTAGTTCTTTCCAACTTTCTGCTTTAGATATATAGACATGAAAATAGCATAAAGTAGATTCCCTACAGAGTTTAATAAGAATATTTTCCTATCTATCTATCTATATATATGTATGTATATATATATATATATATATATATATATATATATATATATATATATATATATATATATACACACACACACACACACACACACACACACACACACACACACACACACACACATACACTATAAATACAAGTTCAAAATATTTTTAATGCTAGTCACGACACAACATTTATACCTAGTGCACTACCAGATAATCTGAATTGCTGAAACAATCTTCTTGCTTGTAAGTAATTTTAAAAATCACCCCATGAGCAATCAGTGAATTTTTCCAACATAAAGAAAAGTTATTAAAAATGTGTGATAATGTACTATAATGCATTAAAATGTTATTCAAGTTCTGTTGTTTAATGGCATATGACTGTTCTCATACAACCCTTTGGACACTTTCATTTTGACTTGACTATGTAATAATTTTGGCAATTCACGCATGTGGCCAATTATCGAGTTTCTTTTGTGCTGCACAGGTAGTGCCCTTTCACCTCAAATGCTCTCTCATTGTTTTTACTGAAAAAATAATGTGAAATGTTGGCATAGCTACACTGGGAGCAACCCCTAAGGAAAAAAAAGTTGCTGTTTTACCTTTCAATTTTATCACCTTTTTATTTTCCTCCCAGATGTTCTAAAAAGTGCTAACAGTCATACTTTTTTATTGACCGATCAGGGCATCTTTGCAGTCGTGCTGTTTAACTCCTGGTTTCCCAGAACCTCATTTCTACTGTTACAAACATTGATTTAAATGTTCTTAGCATCTATAGTATTGGCAGAATTTTTATCTAAAATGTTATTAGTTTTTAATTTGGCATATTATAAAAGTGGATTAATCTTACTGAACCTGTTTCCTTAACTTCTTTATTAAACTGTCTGGGTATTCCCTCTCAGTGACTGTATCTTTTAAATTATTGCATTCCTTATAAAATTATTCTTTGTGAACTGTTCATCTTTCAACCTTCACATATTGTCACTTCACAATATATCTTTTAATGGGCATTACAATAGGGCTCTGTAAATCCCCCATATAGAAAAGTAGTGGCAGCACAAAGTTCTAAAATGGAGGGTATGGGTATTTTTTTTTTGAGAGGGGAGGAGATGGAAAATTAAAATGACCTTTGTGGTTAATTCTTATTTATTTAGGATTCCTGTGATTCTGTGATTTATTTTTATAAATTAAGTAGAGTGAGCACTGAAATGAATGTTATTGACTTCAGTGCATTGCATTTTTGTATACCTTATGAGAGGGGAATTTAACATTTTGTGTTCCAGCTGGTAGCACGTTAGAAATTGTTTTGTGCTTGAAATAGAGAATTATCAAAAGACCAAATGTTTAACTATGTGGTCAACTTTGGCCCTCATGTATGTCAACTTGGTGTTAACACATTTAAGAGGAACACTGTTTATACCTTGACCCATTTTATAGTCATTTTATAGACAACCTATTTTATAACCATGGACAAGAGAAGTGATTTTGAAAAATCTGTAACAGATTTAGAAAAAGTATATCATTTTTTTAGTTTTACAAAGTCCAAAACAGCAGTATTAATTATTTGGGTGATGAGGTTTATTGAGATAGAGTACTGAATAGTTCATCTCAAGAATTTACAGAAAGGAAGCACTGAAAGACATATTCATACTATAAAAGTAAACACCCAAGGTAAATTAAAAAAATATTGTTAAGGGTCAGTGTGTGGGATGTGATGGGGCACTTGAATAAGATGCATGCATCAATGGAGATAATAATGCTGGGGTTGTAGCTTGGTGGAGTGTTGGGGCAGGAATTTGGGGGGGCACATCACTAAAGAGGTAAAGGCATGTCATACGTAACATCATTAGATGCCATCTTTCCTGATATCAGCCCTGTATATAAAGGGGATTTGGAGAGATGGAAAAAAACAGCCCACTCTGAGCAACTATGTGATGTCTCTTTGGTTGTCAAGTCCATCGTGATGTGACTTGGTGGCTTGCACTTATATACTGTTCAAGAGAATTGAGCCCTTGTGCTGGGGTGTCCCACATGGAAGTGGCACTCTCAGTAGTGTGGGTCACATCAGGATGCACTGTCATAATGCATGAAAGCATTTGTGAATGGGAGTTGGTGATGAAGGAGCCTGAAGATCACTGTGTGTGTGTGTGTGTGTGTGTGTGTGTGTGTGTGTGTGTGTGTGTGTGTGTGTGTGTCTTTGTATGTGTATATGTGCGTATGTGTGTGTGTGTGTGTGTGTGTGTGTGTGTGTCTTTGTATGTATATATGTACGTATGTGTGTGTGTGTGTGTGTGTGTGTGTGTGTGTGTGTGTGTGTGTGTGTGTGTCTGTGTGTCTTTGTATGTGTATATGTACGTATGTGTGTGTGTGTGTGTGTGTGTGTGTGTGTGTGTGTGTCTTTGTATGTATATATGTATGTATATGTGTGTATGTGTGTGTGTGTGTGTGTGTCTGTCTTTGTATGCATATATGTATGTATATGTGCGTTTGTGTTTTTGTGTGTATGTGTGTGTGTGTGTGTGTGTGTGTGTGTGTGTGTGTGTGTGTGTGTGTGTGTGTCTATGTATATACATGTGTGCTTACTGGTACAGGATCTATATTAAAAACAAGGTACTTTGCATTAGTTTTGACCATTACCTGTAAGAAAAATGGAGCAATGACAAATTAGAATTTGGTGACTTGTCTTCCACTTGGAGAGCAACATATTTCAAAAGGAGAATATCTAGCACTATTCCATTTTACTGCTACATTCATTTTATAGTCCATCTGTTGCACTGTAAGTGGAAAAGCAGAAATTAAGTGAAATGCAGAATCTTAGATGTTCATTGCCTGCAAAGTGTCGGTTCTTAGGCGGACTCCACTGACCTGAAGCTTTAATCCTCAACTGCTTTGTTAGCCAAATTCAAGCCTGCCACATATGAAATACAATGCGTTTCATTTTCTTATTCTAGCCTGCATTTAATGCAGATGCATGAATGCTGCTTGTAACAGAAATTTATTAAAATAAATGGATTTTTTGCAGAATAACTTATATTTCATATAAAATTATTCACAGAATTGTAATTATACCCTATGGGTGAATAAACAAAAACATCTGTTTTAATACGAAATATAATATAGAAATCCAGACTTTTGTGAAACATTCTATAGCTAATCTTTAACCTAATTATGTCTATTGCAGCTCTCATAACTTCAATAACACAGGCTGTCATGAGTAGCAGGAAAATCAAGGGAATGATTAATAGCATCTCTAAAAATAAGCTGGTGAGGTACCTAAAATGATAAAACGAAATCAAACAGAGATGATCTATCTCTGACACAGGAACATGCATGTTAAAAAGCAACTCTTTTGTACACTAAAGATGTCAATCAGTGTAGTTCTTCCTGAACCAGTTTCTTAGACTATCAGCATTTAAATGGAGCAGATTTCTTTTTCCCATTCAAATGGAACAAAGTAAAGGCCTTGGTTGGAGTTATTAAATAAGCACCATTCATACACTGTCATACTATTTTTGGTGTATTTCTCTTAGTTCCCATTATTCGGCTGTTGTTCTGCTTTTGCCTTTGTCACTTTGGCTTCACGAGTATCGTTTCATGCAGTTCTACAATTTAATGGAGAGGTCTTAATTTTAAATAAGCTCGGGTCTGATTTCAAGTTTTTATTTCATGACACATGCATATTCCATAGAGGGATTATGTTTCCAACACTGGAATATAAAGAAAGCAGGAAAAATGCCACACAGTAAAATTCAATTATCTGGAAAAATAAGCCGCCAGGTACTCTCAGTTAATTTTAGCTCACCTAGGAAATGAGACAGGAGTCTGAATTTTTGCAATGACCATTAAGACTATGAGAGCTTTACAATGTTACAAACTGTATATGATTTTGAATATTATACTATAAGAATATGTGTCACTTTAATATACAAAAAAAAAAAAATCTCCAGCACAATCCAAGTAGAAGTGACAATTGCACACTATGTTATTTATTTATGATGCTGAGAGATCATGTATGATGCATTGAGAGATTGTAACTGTTATATCTAACCTTCATTCTAATATACACACCCTCTGTCATGTCGCATCTACCTTATTCACAAGAATGCCTTGTCCCAGCATTGTCACAGAACATAGGTGTGTTCCACTGTCTCACAAATATCTTTGCAAAAAAGTAATTCCTGAAGCTAGTCTTGAACCATTTTCAATCTGCCTACCACTTATTTGCCACAGTTATCCTTCTGAATTTGCAATTCAGCTTCATTCCTGTAAAAAACAATGTACTGAATTCAGAGCACATTCCCTCCTCCCGTCTCCCTCTTTTCTCTTCTTCTTCTTGCCTTCCTGTGCTTCTCTTCTCCTTTTTTCCCCTCCTCTAATCATCTCTCGTGTTTCCCTTCTTCCACATCTTCCTTTCCCTTCTTCATGTTTGTCAACTTATACCATCATTTCTTTTTTCACTCCGTCCTTTTCTTCTCTTGTCCACAGGAGAAGTTATCTTTGCCTCTCCACTCAGTTATTTCAATTAACTAGCAATTCCCCGATGCAGCTGCACATCACCTTACCGCCCTTGTCTGATTAACGTTACCATTTGCTTTGCACTAGCAGTCAGGATATAGTTATCAGTTAACTTAATCACATAGCACTGCATGTCAGCATCCTGTCTCTTGCCATTACATGTTTGCATTGCACTGCAGAATTCAGGTTTTGAGGATTTATGAATTACTGGGTATTTTTCCACCTCTTTCCTTCGTAGGGCTACCCCTTGAAGAATATCATATTCCCCTTGAAGTCCACCATCCATCAGTGAGTTTAATTTTGCACTTTTGTGTAAATCTCAACCACTACTTTTCACTTATCTCTCTTTCACCTAATACAGGGGATCTTACCTTTGTGAACTGCATTACTACTGGGGCTATTGGTAAAAAATAACTTACTAAATAAATAAATGACATGTCCTTGGTATATTTTACTAATGTTAAATCTAACTTATCCAGTACTAAATAGGTGGTAGATTCCACACCTGCTTTCTTCACAAAGTTCCTGCTGTGCAAATCGTGATTCAATCACTTCCACCAAGCTGAAGTAGGAACAGATAAAGAAAAACTGCAAAACAATTAATAACTGCAGAGGTAGCTGTAACACTACACCACATGTCAGAATTATTTTTTCTGCAAATGTTATGACAAGGCATTATTTCACTCAGGACAATATGCCTAGCAGGCAGCAGCAAGCAGTCTAATGTCCACTCCTTGTCTGCCATTCTTGTGCACCGATGATGCAAGCAGTGCATGGTGTTCCTGCCATTCAGGTCCCTGTTTCCTTGATACTAGTATAGAACATTTTCAGCAGTGCAGCTCATAGCTTATTTAGACATTGTTGCAGGCTGCCCAATTCTCAGTCAGATAAGAATGGTACATAAAGCTGAGGACAATGCACTCTATGGCCTTCTAGAGACTGCTACTGATATAAGGTTTCTGTTATTAAAAAGTGCTACACACTTCTGGCAGCAATCTTTCATAGGTTCATATTTTCACAGATAAGTACTAGGCTGTCTGCCCAAGGGCATTTATAAGCCTAGCCAGTGTGTTGGCTTTCACCACCCCCTTAGATTAGTTCCCTGTGCCTCTGACCAGCAGAGCCATTAGTTCTCTTAGCCTCTGTCCAGCAGAGCCACTACAGTGATCCCCGAGGTAAATTTTCTGTTACCCATCCACCCATCAAGGTTTCTCTTGAAGAGTGCTAGTGAGGGGCTCTGTCTGATGTATATTGGAATCTTGTTCCAAAGCATGGGGAGTGTCTGGGTCAGGAATCTATCCCTCCAGCATGTCCTATTTATCGTTGTGGTAAGATTTATATCCCTAGAGCGTGTGGCTCTGAGGGATTTTTTTTTTTTTTTTTTTTTTTTTTAGGTGGAGCATATCCATCAATTCTGGGTTGAACATGACCTGAACCTAACATCTAATACACTAGAATGGAATAAGAGAATTCTTAAAAGACATAGGTGTGCGATTATTAACATTACAAGAGTAGTACGTGATTCTGAAGTGCTGGTAACTCTCAAGAAGGACTGGTACTGAGTGAAAATTTAGCATCCTAGAGCAAATGTGCCTGTGGTCAACTACTTTGGGCAAGGGAGGGGGTAAAAAAGCTCTGTTGCTATTGCAGTAACTATGTTTCAACAAAAATCTACAAACTCTTGCATTAGTGTGAGAGGCTAAACCCCCTGAGCCTTTCTTCACTAAAATTTGTGTAACAAGCTGCAGACAGATAAATGCCATCACATAACAAAACTTCAAAGTGGAAATAAAAAACAGAATATATGCCAAGTATACTAAGATGCATGATGTTTGTAGATTACATGTGAAGCTAAACTGTTCACTGTCATTTAAAAATTCAAAAGAATATGTATAAAACTGTCATTACCTCGCATGCCAGAGTGTGTTCAGTAATACAGGACAGTGTGAGACAAACAATTGTTTTTGCTGCAGACAGTGCAGTAGGTGTAATGACATAGTTCAGTTACTAACTTGTATCCTAGTATTGAGTACTTTGGAGTAGACAGATCTGTACTAAAACCTTACTTTTTGTTTTCTCATTGTTCACTATCTAAAATGGATGAGCAGTCAAAGTGTCATATTGCGTTGTTATTAAAAGTTCTAAGGTCTGATTATGGTTGAATGTTCTTTTCTTATATGTTCATATTACCTATTAGCACAAGTCAGTTGGAGTTGTTACTCAAAGGTATACTAAGGGTAGTAACCTACTGGCATCCATTTGATCAGAGAGGTGTTATCAGATGTGGGAATACTATTTAGTGGTTGCACCATTAATTATTTCAGTACAGAACACAAGGCATCTACTCAAACCGCCAGATGTGGAGGTCTGATTTTTATTAAAAGTGTTCTGATTAGCACACAGAAAGAAGTACCTCGCTAGAGTAATACTTAAGAGCTAACTGCAGTGCTTTTTAGTTTCTGCTTCCTGTTCATTTGGAGGCTTCTAAACTGCCTTTATTTAGATAACTTTAACAAGATAAAATAGGGTCACTGTACCAGTCCACTCACCCACTTAATGAATACATTGGTATAAAAGTAACAGGGGTAGCTCTGTTTTATGACATTTTTATTTCTGTAATATGATGCATATAGAAAGATAGGTAGATATGGTAATCATGCATCTTGGAGAGCATTTTAAATAAATAACTGCAAAAATTTAGCTTTGGCTTTGCTAGATCTAGCTACACTGTGAAGGTATATCTTGTAAAATGACATGTTGTTAACACCCACACTCATGTCATTCATTTCAGGCCAGATAGGGGTGGGTCTTTGAAATCAAATAAAAGTTGTATTATCTGCATCTAAATGACATGTGTCAGTAGTGTAAACGGGGTAATGTTATGATCAGCAGAACTTGTTTCATATGTGACTCTGGGCTTTAGACCCTGCATGTTCTGCAAAATGCTCAGAATTCCATGGTTGCCTTTTAAAAATGTCACAGGCCTGTAACAGGTCGGGCCAGGTAAACATTTTTTTTGTTAGTGTAGTATTCCTGCACTTCATATGTCTTTACTTTTGCTGTTTTACTATACCATCCTTACTTAAAACTTGCAGTCTACTTTGTTATTAGTCTAAAACAAGCTTTGTCCACTGCTTGTGGCTAATGCCACTAACATTTTATAAGACAACTGATGCATCCTAAAGTGAGATGGGGTGAGGCTCCTCCTATGGCCTTACCTTGGTGATACATGGCAGTCAGATATGGAGAAATATGATAAAAAAACTTAAGTCATAACTAACACCATGTGTAGTGACTAATAAATTAATACGTGCAAAGAGCAGCAACCTACACTAGTGTCATCAGGGGAGATGCTTTCATGGTGAGATCTGGTTAAGAGAGATTGGGATACACTTATCCCATGTGAAGTATGATGTTGTTGTGCTGAGGTCCTTAGATTTTACAACTGCTAACACAACTTTTGGACATACAAATTGATAATGGCGAGGTCAATTGGCAGATGTTACAATGTTTTGGATGAAATGGCTGTAGACAATATGACTGGACACTTAATGTTCCCAGTAACCCGGACTCCAGAATCCTCTTCTTGAGCTTAACTGTTACTGTTTTTGGACTCTCTTATGATTTTACGAAACTCAAGTTCAGAAGAAAAATTATAGCCATTCCAACACCTATTAAGATACTAATGCCATATTCCCACAATATCTAAAAATTAATTGAATTTCTGGTCAGTAATATCTTACATAACCAGGAACTATTCAACTTTTCCCTTTTTTACACCACTTATAAGAACCATTTTTAAAATAAATTCTTAAGCCATATTACCATAATATCAAGTTTCCCTTTTTATACTACAAATATGAAAGACCTATTAATAAATCACTGTATTATTAGACTAAAATGAAGGTCCGCCGGCTTGTCCACCACCAGTTGCTAGCCTAATAGCACTTAGTATACTCAGGCAGTTTAATAATTGCTAGATGTTCACATACAACAAATCATTACCAAATTATTACTTAGGTCATTTATTTATTTATTTATTTTACATTTGTTAACCGGGCTAGTCTAGCTGGATATATGTCCATTTTCAGTAGAGGCCCGGGGAGAAAAGCTCCACACATAAATCAGTTACAAAGAGACATATTAATAAAAAATTAAGTACAATAAGAATATACATTTAGTAATAAGAACAACAAAATACCTAAGGCACACACAAAAAATATACTAGTTCCAGTCTGGTAGTGGACTTGTTCATAGGTTGGGAAATACATTAGCTGGATTCTGCATATTGCAGGCACTGTGACAGTATCTATATATGAGAGATGGAAGTATTTGCAGACCTTCCTCTCACATACGCTGATGCCATTAAAAACTCCCTGTCTAAGCTACCAAGAGCTAAGAAATCTAGGGCTTAGCATAAATCAAACACTGCAACATATATTTGTACAAGAAACATAAAAGGTCATCAAATAATTCACCTCTTCAAAACTAATGCATTTACACACCCTTCTAACAAAACTATTCTAGTCTTTGGTGACTCCATTGTCAGACATTCTGGTGGGATTCAATTTCTGTCAGCATGGGAGGAGATACAAGATGGTCATTCTTGCTTCGCCAGTGATGGCTTGCACCTCTCTTTCCAGTGCTTTTTTAACTATCTAAAGTCTTTCATACTGTCACAGTGCCTTCAATATGCAGAATCCAGCTAATGTATTTCCCAACCTATGAACAAGTCCACTACCAGACAACATCAAGGTGTCTTTGCTCCATGCAAGGAATCTAAATAGAAAATTGCCTGATCTTGAGGCCATAATGCATTTGGAGTGCATAAATATGTGTTGATACAGAAACTTGGTTTAAAAGTACAGAGAGCAATCTTTCCATGCCAGGATTTTAAGTGTGCCATGCCTTTTGAACACATGATAACTGGCACAGTATCCATCTTTGTAATGGACAATAACACTTCTAGGCAGATCCCAAGAGACACAGAAACTGAATGGACTAAGATACAAATCACATTAAACAGGGTCAAGTTTAAGTTCATAGCATGTTAAAGACCCTCACATGCTCCCAGAAAATCATGCTAGGCTCCTAAATACAGTGGATGAATTCCAAATCAACAATAATTGGATTATCCTAGGATACCTCAACTATCCTGTGATAAAATGGGATACCTATACCTCAGCTGTAGGTTAGACTCAAACATTCCTTAATTTTATAAACAAAAACTCCTGTACACCAAATTGTCAAGGAACCCAATAGAGTACAAGATATTCTTGATGTGGTCCTTGCCAGTACTTGTTCAATATCAACTCAGCATTGACTTCACAGATCTCCAGATTACAAAACGGTGATCACTGGTTAACCATGTTTGTGGATGATGGCAAACTTGGTGTCATTATTTGATAAGTAGAAGCTCCAAATGGAACTGACAAATGTCAATAACTGGTTCTCAAAAAGCAGGTTAAAAGTAAATCCTAAAAAGTATAATATCATCACATTGGGTAAACAGTCTATTTATCCATGTTACAGTATAGACAATGCTCAACTTCAAAATGAAAGAGTGGTGAGAGACCTTGGAACATAAGTAGATAATTCCCTAGGTTTTGACCATCGTGTTTCAACACTGGTTAGGAAATTGTTTTTAACCTGACACAGCTGATTGGAAAAGATATTTCATCTAGATCCAAAGAAGTTCTTACCCCCTCTATATTTTTCATTGACCAAACTTATTTTCAAATACATTGCCCTTTTTGTGATGTATCTTACTAGGCATATCAAGCAATTGGAAGGACCCCAGAGGTTCCGATCTAAAAAGATCAGAGGCTTACAAAACAAGAACCTAGGAGAGGCTTTATGCACTCTCACTTTATTCAGTGTGAGATACACTCCTCAGGGGTGATCTTTTCCTTGCCTTTCAAATCATTATGGATCCACTAGTCCAAGAACTCATATCCATCCATCCACCCCCAACCCCTTTTTCTCATTTTTGCACATGGGGTTGGGGTATCACTTCAACAGTGACAATCATCTAGAGCCATCTAATTCTTCCAAACCACACACTCGCATACGCATTCACACCTATAGCCAATTCAGAGTGCCTCAATCCACCTACTGCATGTCTTTAGAACGTGGGAGGAAACTGAGTGCCTGGAAGAAATACATGCAAACACAGGCAGGACATACAAACTCCACACCAAAGGCACCCCAGCCGAGAATCGAACCATGGAACCTCCTGCTATGAGGTGACAACTCTATCCACTGCACTACTGTGCCACCCAGTCCAGGAACTCTTATGTCTCCATAAAAATAAAAATCATGCCCACTAACAATAGAACCTCTATCGCCAAAGTTAAGATTACACTAAAGTGATTTACCTAATACCCACCCCCCATTTTGTTTCCTCCATCTGTCATGTTTGTGGTAAAGAAATGTATTCTTTACAGTATTACCACACAAAGGGGGAACACTGTGAAATAAAAAGTAACCAGGGAAAGAAATGCTGTAAAAGAAATGCATAAAAAGCAAAAAAAAAACTTTTAGTGGTTGCCTTGAGGGAGCTGTCCAACACTTACAAGGCTCTTTATGCACTTAAGTTTTCCAGGGATGTCATAAAGATGATTACGACAGTCAGTAATCCATAAATGCTCAAGACCTACAATCAGGAGGCAAAATATGATATAGCAAACAGCTAACCCTCTATATATCAGGAAAAATTGCAATTGACAATACCTTGACTACAGAAAATAGCACTCCCATAAAACTCCATAGACTGTCACTGACTGATTATAATAAACAAGTGTATTATTGAACTCAGAAATGCACATGATTATTGTGACCCAGTCAGAAAACGGACATTGGCACAGATAAAGAAAAGTACCTCACTGAAAGCACATCAGCAAACTCCTTTGCATAAGAGAGGATAGAGTCAAGATAGGTACCCTCTTCCCTTTTGTAAGTTATGGATACTTCTTACTAGGATCAAATTCCAGCAAAGGATACATGGTGAACTGTATGGCCTACTGAACTGTAGGTAAGTGCTCTTAATATTCTAGCATCAGTGAATCATTAGTTAGTAAAACGAGATTTCTCTAGTTCTTTATGAACCCTAACTGATGGAAACATTCATTTTTTCATATTAATATCTGTTTTATCCTAGTTAATGTCCTAAGGAAGCTGGAGCTTATCCTAATATTGTGTTGGGGTATGACAGTGAATTTACACTGGATGAAACATCAGTACATTGTAGCAATCAGAAACATGCACACGCCTAACATGGCATGCATGTGTGTGTGTGTGTGTGTGTGTGTGTGTGTGTGTGTGTGTGTGTGTGTGTGTGTACTCACACACAAATACACATGCATACCTCAGCTTACTCACAGAATGGACACACACCTACAGCAATCTGCAAGCTAGCTAATAACATATGAGAATGCCTTTTAGAAGCAAGATGGAGTGAAATAGATAGCCAAAACTGATGCAAATGTAGACTGCACACAGTAGGCACTCTAGCTCGGAATCGATCCAAAGAGCCAAGTAGTGTGAAAAAAAATGCTAAACAATGCAGCCCAAGATGGAAGCATGGAAGACCAAACATAAAAGCCTGAATGTGGCTTTTACTGAAATTGTAATGAAGTATCTAACAATTAAAAATTAAGAGAAATGGCATGCTACAAATTTGCAAGGTGGTAAATGACCCATTTACCGTGGGCAGAATCTAAAAAATGGTCCAGTTGGATCAGTGTTCCCTTCCCTAGTTAAGGAACATCTGACAAATGCCTCCCAACTGAAATACAGAAATATTTGTTGACATCACATCTCCACTACAAAGAGGCTTTCAGCCTAGTGGAACTAACCCAGCCCCCCCCCCACAAAAAAAAAGGATAATTAAATAAATAAAGTAATTAAACTATCTCAGATCAAAAGAAAAATATGTGGTTTCTTTCCAAAACCAGATATGTTTTTCCTTTACTCTGAAAACAGGTGGCTTTAGAGTTAAAGTACATTAGCAAGCAAGTGAGGCAATGACATTTGAAATTTTTTTTCTTCTATTTTTTATGTAAACTTTTTGTACTCAATTTTGTATTACTGTCTTTTGATGCCTTTTGTAATCATTTATGTTACATTTTAAATTTTTGTAAGTTTTTTTCTCTGGAGCTTTTCTCCCCAGGCCTCTACTGAAAATGGACATGTATCCAGTTGGACTAGCCCGGTCAACAAATGTAAAATAAAATAAATAAATAAATAAAATTTGTGAGCATGATTACTGTTTATATATCTCCTAGCATCATTTCCTGTGTCTGTCTTCTACTGTCTTTGCCTGGGAGTTGCTTAAATAAGCAATAACCAATAAGTGGGTGTGGTTATATTGAGAATTTACCCACAGTTATCATGGTTTGAATAGGAAGGTGAAACCCGAGTGATTAAACAAAGCCAGCTGTGGGTAAATCCTCATATCTCCACACCCATGAGTCGGTTATTGCTATAATACAATGACATTATTTAAGAAATAAATTGCTTATTTTTCTTAAATAAGGTCTTTGTATAATGGCATTGTAGTGTTCTTCTTCACTGTTTCTTCATTGTTCTGCGTTTGTTGATGTACTGCTCATGTGTATGGGACTTATGTTCCCCTGCTTGCATAGCACATCAGTTCTACTGAAAGCAAGCAATGGAGAAAGCAAGGTCTCCATTGCTTTTCTTTTTTAAACTATAAAATCTGTACAATTTACAGGTGCAAAAAAGACAAGGCATTTGCTCTGTCCTCCATACATACCTCTCAACCTCTTGGCTCAAGAAATGTGGACAAAGCCTTAAATAACAGGGGACAAAGACCTCAATTTAGGGGGCAATTGTAAATGTTGCACTTAGAAACTTAGGAAGCTGCTAGAATAACAAGATTTGTGTCAGTGTCCATTGTCTGATGGATATGAAGTCTGAAACTGAAATGTGTGTCATTATTTAGTGACTTCACTCCACAAATTTTATGAAGAACAGACTACAAATATGAGACAAAAATCTGGACATTCTTTGAAAATCAGGAGAGTTGAGACATATGCATCTGTAGCATATACTAACTGAAGAAAGTGTGACCACTCAATGGTACTTCAGCAAACAGACTTTTGTCTATTAGTATGTGCTTGATTTACAGTGGGCATGCTGATTTTGAATAGTAATGAGTCATCATAGTATAATTCCTGTTATATTTTGTGTAAGTACTGTGCATGTGATGTTTTAAGTGGAAGATCTGAGTTCCAAACATGGCAAATAAGACCATCACACACACAAAAAACTGAATATGACCAAAGTAAAAATAAATACACACTGGCTGTGTGAAAATAAACTTCCTTTTTAAATGTTTTATATCTGTGTACCATGGTTTACTTAGAAAAAAATATTTATTTGCAATTAATTATAAAGCTCATTCCTTCTTTTTATTACGTATCAAACATTTTTCAGTTGGACTTTTCTCAAGCCTCATTTCTTGGGTCATGCTTCAACTTGGCCATCAGTTTTCTTGGAAATCTGAACACTTGTTAGTTTTGAACCTGGTACTCTGTAAGAAGGCTCTATTGTAAGGATGCTGACAGTTTCTTATGCTTTTCACGCTCACTTTTCCTGCTGGTGGCCATTTGGCTATTTCATTTGCATTTCTAAAAATAGCTCATGGTAAACTGAGGAAATTCAGAATCTTCCAATTTTCAGATATTTAAGCAATAACCGATGGTGTGGTGTGGTATATTATAGCAATAACCCACGCCTGGGTGTGGGTAATGCTGGATTTACCCACGGTTGGTGTGGTTTGGTCATGAGGGTGAAGCCCAAGTGGCCAAACAAAGCCAACCGTGGGTAAATCCAGCATTACCCACACCCAGGCGTGGGTTATTGCTATTATACAATGACATTATTTAAGAAAAAAAATTATTACTTTTCTTAAATAATGGCATTGTATAATGCCTCCTTACTGCCCTTCCGCAGGTGTCTGGTATTCTGCGGCAGTTCTGATGTACTGCGCATGCGTATGCCTACACAGTACATCAGAGCTGTGGGCAAAATCAACGTAGAAAGCAAGATCTCCGTTGCTTCTTACAAACTGTTTCACTATGTTAAAGGAGTTTGACATAGCGAGACAGCTTTAAAAAAAAGCAATGGAGAATCTCTGTTGCTTATTTTAAAGCTGTCTCGCTATGTTATACCCATTTAACATAGCGAGGCAGTTTTGAAAAAAGCAACGAAGAAAGCAAGATCTCCGTTGCTTTTTACAAACTGTCTCGCTATGTTAAAGGAGTTTGACATAGCAAGACAGCTTTACAAAAAGCAACTGAGAATCTCCGTTGCTTTTTTTAAAGCTGTCTCGCTATGTTAAAGTAATTTAACATAGCGAGACAGTATGAAGCAATGGAGATCTTGCGTTCTCCGTTGCTTAAAAAAGAGTTATAGTAATGGAAAAAGTCTGGGCGACCGGATGTTTTTTCCATTACTATAACTGATTTACAATGTGCACGCTGACCAATCAGCGTGCACGTTTTTGAATATTAATGGGGGGTCATTGTATAATGAAGATTTATCCATGGTTGGCATGGTTTAATTATGAGGGCGAAGCCTGAGTGATTAAATAAAGCCAGCTGTGGGTAAATTTCAATATACCACAACCACAGAGTTGGTTATTGCTATTATACAATGACATTATTTAAGAAAAAAATACTTACTTTTCTTAAATAATGTCTTTCTTGTGTTGATGTACTGCGCTGCGTATGGGACTTGCGTTCCCACACATACCCAGTACATCAATGCTTTGAAACGGAAGCAACGGAGAAAAGAAAGTCTCTGTTGCTCCATTTTTTATTTTTTTTTTTTATTTATTACAAAAAAAAGGCTTTGGGCACTTTATACCAATGGAAAAAAGTCTAGGCAACCGGACCTTTCTCCGTTGGTATATTGTGGGATTTACAATGGGCACGCTGGCCAGTCAGTGTGCACGTTTTGGAATATTAATGGTGGTCATTGTATAATCCTCATTCAGTCTTTCTGCTGGAATAAAAAGTATCAGCCAGTACTCACTGGTCTTTAAAAGTACATCAGTGACCACTGAAAAGAACACACTACACAATCATGGAATATAATTCTGAATTAGGTATTATTTTCTGCAGTTAAAACATAATTTGCCAAATCCATTCTTTTTTTCTGAGTCATAATATTAAGAAGACAGATTTAATGATCAAGCTTGTAAACAAACTTACACAGATGTTTCATAAGACTCATTTCATGCATTCCTATATTTTCATGATACTCATTCCATTTGTTCAGAATTTTTTAAACATCTTGTTTCAAGTAATTTCTTCCAGCATTGGACACGTTGTTCTACAGACATATAATTTCTGCGTGTCATTTGAGAATTTGACTCTGAATCAATTTCTGACATCCCTGAGACTGCACGTGTACAGTTACCACTATCCCCTAATCCTCTTATCAAAACAAGAGGGGCGAGCAGTCATCATATCATAAGTATTATTTCACTGAACTACACCATATCATAAGTATTATTTCACTGAACTACAACATATCATAAGTATTATTTCACTGTACTACATCATATCATAAGTATTAGTTCATTGTACTACAGCATATAAGTATTATTTCACTGCACTACATCATATCATAAGTATTATTTCACTGTACTACATCATATCATAAGTATTAGTTCATTGTACTACATCATATAAGTATTATTTCACTGCACTACATCATATCATAAGTATTAGTTCACTGTACTACATCATCTAAGTATTATTTCATTGTACTACATCATATCATAAGTATTAGCTCACTGTACTACATAAGTATTATTTCACTGTACTACATCATATAAGTATTATTTCACTGTACTACACCATATCATAAGTATTATTTCACTGAACTACAACATATCATAAGTATTATTTCACTGTACTACATCATATCATAAGTATTAGTTCATTGTACTACATCATATAAGTATTATTTCACTGTACTACATCATATCATAAGTATTAGTTCACTGTACTACATCATCTAAGTATTATTTCACTGTACTACATCATATCATAAGTATTAGCTCACTGTACTACATCATAAGTATTATTTCACTGTACTACATCATATAAGTATTATTTCACTGTACTATATCATAAGTATTAGTTCACTGTACTACATCATATCATAAGTATTAGTTCACTGTATTACATCATATCATAAGTATTAGTTCACTGTACTACTCCTCTTACCACTTCTATTGTTCGTTAGCATATGCTTTCAATCGTATGCAAAAAGTTTTTTATGAGGCCAAATGGCACATTCACAGGGGATTATTATAGTCACTGACTCCAATCTATTATGTTATTCCTACTTTACAGAGCTCCTGCTACCAAAACAAACATTACCCTTGTATGATTTGGTATTCACATGTTGCATACATTTAAGTATAAAGAACATAAAGAAATCATAATGTTATGGATTCAATGGCATGTGCACCATAACAAGTTAGCATTATCATCTGCATAATGAAGATAGAGAAACCTACAGCTGTCAAATACGTACCTTCAGTATTTGAGTATAATTTATATATGATTACACAACGGCTTTCAGTGACAAAAAATCCCAAACCTCATAAAAGAAAACAATATATCCCAAATGTGTAATACCCCAAACCAACAAGACACCAATACACAGAATCCTGGGCATAGCATAAGCACTCTTTCCAACTGACAAAAGGCATAAAGAAGGTGTTTTTGCAGGGGACCAAGCCCCCCGGCACTATCCTTGTAAAGGCCAAGCCCACCACATCACAAGTCATGTTTACAGCAACTCTATGGTTGCAATAACTTAAAAAAATGGAAAAATCCCCCTGAACAGAGGAATCATTGCTAAACAGAGTGAGAAACTGCAACATTGCTGTTTTATTTCACTAAATCACCATCACTGGAACAAGAATGTGTCCATAAACAGACATTCTTTTACATTAGCACAGCTGTGCACAATACTCAACTTTCATAACAATTCTGCTTAACTCAGCTGACCAAATTTGATTTTGGAATATTGTGTACTCAGAATTTTCTACACCAGTGTGAACATATTGAGCAATTTTATTTCTTATGAGCGTGTGTGTGTGTGTGTGTGTGTGTGTGTGTGTGTGTGTGTGTGTGTGTGTGTGTGTGTGTGCTTGTGTGCACTAATACCAGATGTTAAAAGTACTTCAGTCTTCTGAGTGACCAAAATAACAGTGGAATTCCTGTAATAACTCTGGACCATGGCCTAGCATTCCACCTGTACACAGCTGTTGCTATACTGCAGAGATCTTCATTCTGTCATAGTCCTTTACATGTGCTCACTATTGCAGTTATACCCAACAAATTAATCTGCTGTCACGATATGCCTTGGGGTAATTTAATTTCAGACTACTTTAACATTTTCACCTGTTAAATTCCACTGTTGCAAAACACCATCATTTATACTTTCAGATCGTATTATTCCTTTGCTACATAATGCATGTTATCCATGGGATTATACTACTGATGGTTTGACACAATGTGCTATGAATAAATAACTTCAGCAGATCATGTTGGCAATTCTGTCAGTTAGTACATAGGACTAAGGCTAGGAACTGTTAATAACCTGCTTTATGTAGTTCAGGGATTGATTTCCTTAGCCTCCATTTGCCAGTTGTATGACTCTGAACAAGTCACTTAACTAGACATGCTTCCAGGATGATCCTTTCAAATGGATCCTTCTGTTCAGTGGGCATTCCTGGTTAACAAGTAAAATAAACTGGTGTAAAATTATATATTATTGCTTGAAACATGTCTGCTACTGTAAAGTTATTATGCAGAAAGTGTCTGGAATTTTATATTATAGATTAGTAGAGCTTTTTTTCTCAGCAGGTCTCTGCTAACCATTGGCTTGCAACTCATTTAGACAAGATGATACAACAGCAAATGAATAAATTGTTCCATAAAAAAACAAAAGAGTAAATAAACAGGTTGCTGATCATCCTAGGTAACAGGCACTACTCAAATCCCTTTGATTACTCTAATATCTTTCTCCACACAGTACACTATAGGGAGTGTATTTGACTTATTCATGCATTGCTAGACATAGATATCTGTGAAAGCAGTGGTATGCAACCAATGGCAAGAGATTCAGGAATGCAAAAGTCTGAATTTAGTAGAAACATTTTGGGTCTTTGTATAAACAAGTTTTAATCCAACTGTCTGATTGGATCGTGAATTCTGAAGAGGTGTTCCTTATAACGATACACTGAGGAGGGGCAATGCTTAATGTTTGTGATGTTGCAAGTTTCCTTAATTATGCCATTTCATTATAGTAAACATTGTATGACTCTAAATCATTGCTAGAAGACAGAAATCTTCTTTACTGATGTGATTGCTATGAACATGACAGTTGTCCAGGAAAGGTATCTAAAGGGAAGAGTCTTGTTTACAAAATATACGCATTGAGCAGGTGCAAATGGGTATTTTGGAAGCTGTGAGGCATTCTTTTATGACAAGATCAAAATTTATAGCTATAGAAACAGGAATTCATGAAGAAATAGCAGATATGGGTACTTAAATGGATGACTAGAGCAAGCCAGCCCTGAATACAGAGGATTATTATTGGGCCTCTAGTCATAACCAGGGTATTATGTGTTCGAGACACAGGGATGCCAAGAAACTGATCTCAAGTATGAAGCCTGATGGGAGAATCTTGACATCCATGTCAAGAACTCATAACAGAGGGTTACGATCAGAGACCTGACCGTAAATCTTTTGTTTGTACGGAGCTTCGTTTTCTCCATGTATTACTAGTAAAAGAGAAAAAAGAAGGCACAAAGTATTTTTGTGGCTTTCAAAAAAGCATAACACATCTTATGTTAGGGGAAGAAAGCTATGGACAGTTTATTAGCACAAACAGCAGGCAGGAAGAAACAGCCATCCTGCCTCTGTTGTTGGCAGGAATTAGCAAGCAGCACCAATAGGAAAAGTTGCTGCATTCAGAGAGGTACATTTTTTGAGGAATTGATCTCTGTTCTTTGGAAAAATGTGTTTTTAATGAGCAGAAGTAGACCCATATACATACATATATATATATATATATATATATATATATATATATATATATATGGATCTACCTGACTTGGTCGACATTTCATATGGTCGAATATTCATTTGGTCGACATTTCATTTGATCGACAAGCATTTTAAGTGGGGGGCTGTGCCCCCCACACCCCCCCCCTAACTATATATATCAACTCCAGGGTTGCACAACTTTGGGGAAGGGGGCAAATGCTTGTCGATCAAATGAAATGTCGACCAAATGAAATGTCGAGCAAATGAAATGTCGAAAGTCAGGTAGACCTATATATATATATATATATATATATATATATATATATCTATATAAATATACACACACGCACACACACACACACACACACACACACACACACACACACACACACACACAGAAAAACATCTTTCTCACATCATTTATAACAACACTTACAATGTGCCATCAGAAATGCACAACACATTATTTGTAATGATTATGCATTTACGTCATATAACAAAACACAACATGTATCCTTATATCAGAGCAGCAGTACACTGCGCAGTTTCTTCAAGACTAGAACTTTCATTGCCTTTGATCAGTCTGAGAATGGTAGC